>NW_026590701.1:2329032-2339162 GCF_907164565.1 Psammomys obesus
CACACACACACACACACACACACACACACACACACACACACACACACTGCAGCTGAGCTAGTGCTTGCTTCTACCACCCTTAGAAGCAAGCCCGAGGTTCTGCTCCCCAAAGCTGTCTGGTTTCCTTCACTGATTGCTCCTTGGGTTAAAATTAACTTCCTAGGGTAAGCCTACCCAAGAAGACTAGATTAGACAGTGTGCTCACCATGCATGTCACCAAAATCACTTTTGTCCTTATCCAGTGAGTATTTAAGAGCTGTTATATATCAGCACTTTGTTAATAACTGATAATTAAATGCTTTTAGAACATATAGATATTAGCAGGTAATCAAATAGCTATATTATTTCCAGTTCTAAATGAAGAAGGTGGTAAACTGTGAAAAGGGAGGAGCCTACTGACTTTCAGAAACTGAAGTGAGCGAAGACAGTCATCCTACTGCTGTCTTTTTATTTAAAGATTCCTTTCTTTATTACGTATAGTATTCTGCCTGCACATATGCCTGCATCCCAGAAGAGGGCACCAGATCTCGTTATAGATGGTTGTGAGCCACCATGCTGGGAACTCAGGCCCTCTGGAAGAGCACCCAATGCTCTTAACCTCTGAGCCATCTCTCCAGGCCCCTACTGCTGTCTTAAGATGCAACTTTTGTGAGGCTGTAAACTGACTTAAACACCTTAGCAAGAAATGATGGCACAGGAGCTGCTTGCTACTCTTCAAAGAATGAATGCAGAGCTTTGAGATTGTTTAAGCCATAAGAAACTGTGTAAATAATTCTATATTCTGTCTCATAGAAAGCACAGTATGACTATAGCATTTTACATGCTTATTCATACAACACACAGTAATGTATCTCTTCAAAACATAGTTATTAGAATCTATTAGATAGTCAGCATTTTTCTCTGTGATTGGAGTAAAGCAAGGACTAGAACAAAGTCTCAGTTATCATGGAACTAACATTTTAGTGAGAGAAACGGAGATAAGCAAGTCAGGAAGCAGTATTTTTAAAATTAATTATTTTTATTATTTATTTATTTTATTCGCTTTACATCCTGGTTGTAGCCTCATACCTCCCTCTCCCCTATCAGTTGCACCCTCCTTCCCTCCCACATCACCTATTCCTCAGAAAACGGGAGCTCCCTTCCTCATCCAGCCCAGCTCATCAAGTTGCATCAGAACTAAGCATGTCCTCTTCCCCAGTGGCCTGATAAGACAGTCCCACCAGGGAGAAGTGATCAAAAAGCTGGCTAGTGAATCCTTGTTCCATGCAGTCCCCACTTCCCTTACTAGAGAACCCACATGAAGCCTAAATTGCCCATCTGCTACATCTTTGTAGTGGGCCTAGGTCCAGGTCCTGCATGGTCCTTGGTTGATGCCAGTCTCAGCAAGCCCCTCTGGGTCCCGGTTTGTTGGCCCTGATGCTCTTCTTGTGGAGTTCCTGTCACCTCCAGGTCCTTTTCTCTTTCCTCCCACTTTCCCACAAGACTCCCTACGTATTACCCAATGTTCAGCTGTGAGTCTGAGCATCTGTTTTGAGGTGCTGCTGGGTAGAGCCTCTCGGAGGACCACTCTTGTCTGCAAGCTTAGCAGAGTATCCTTCACGGTGTCAGGGGCTGGCGGTCTCCTATAGGTGTTTGGTTGGTCCAGGCACTGGTTGGGTAGTCCCTCAACCTCTGCTCTACTTCAAGTTTGTGTATATAGGCTGGTGTTCCCCTCCCTCTACCATCTGATAGGAAAAAACGAGAAGCATCCCTCATTGTACAAAACTATTTGCTCCCTACTTTGAAAACTTGGATCGGATAGGAAGAGGTGCCTTAAAAACCTCTCCAGTCTCTGAATTACAGATAGCAAGTGTTACAAGTTAGATAGCAAAACATCTGTCAATGAATTTCACTGACTCTTTCATCCCCAGTCATGTGGTAAAGAATAGTCAAAGAGGAGGGAGCAGGGGGCTGGAGGATGGCCATCCTCAAGAGGTGGTCAGGACCTTGAGTGGGAGGAGAAACCTGCTGACGCAGACTTCTGAAGGCGAGCCTACAGCTGGAAGTCCTAGGAAAAAAAAAAAAAAAAAAGAGTTCCTAGCTCCAAAGCTTCTAGTGACTGAAGGGCGTCTGGAAAGCAGTGTAGCCGTCCATCACAGAACCCACCTGCATAGCCATCCATCTCTTGCCTTCCCTGACACCAGTTTTCTTCAAAACATGCATCAGTAGCTGACACTGTATAGTGATTTGCCTTTTATGGTCCCTTGTGACTTCATAAACATGTGTATTTGATAGTGGTATAATGACATATTTTAAGAAAGTGATGAATATAGGTAGATTTTCAATGGTTTAGAAAGCAGTTCCTGTAAGGCTACACTTAGCTGCCATCTATGAAACGCTCCCCAGGAAGAGAAAGGACACTTTCTTTTTCTATCCTCATCTGAGACTGCCAGCACTGGCAGACAAGCAAGTCTCTTCATTTCAGAGAATTCCAGATGCCCAGTGCCAACAACTGATCATTGCTGTTCCCTGCCATTTAAGCATATTGATCATGTTACTTCCAATTTCTTAGTTCAGAGAACTAAGATCCCAAGGAACTAAAAATATGTCACTGTTATGACAGTTCATTTTAAATGACTCTCAAATTGAATTCCAACTATCTAGAAAAAGAGTTGGCTCGGGACCTACGTGATGCATACTGACTTTCTATGTAAAACCTTGCTGACTGGAACTGGACTGGACTGGACTACAGTCAGACTCTAATCGCCATAGCCTTTGATTAGCAGATTGCATGTGTTGGCGTCATGGCCTTTATAGACGGCCTGCTAAGTTCTTGTGACAGAAAGTGCTCTGCTGGAGGCTGATAGTGGCAAACCTCTTGAGCCAGCTAAGAAGTCAAAAGCAGAACTGTATGCATGTTTATGTTCCCAGCATCTTGTGGAGTGATGTCTAAGTGGCTGCTATTCTCATCAGACTTTATTGTGTTGTTCATTTTAACAATATAATAAACTGATCCTTATAGCCTTTTATTACATGCACACAATTGTAAGAAAGCATTGTTTTTATCAGGTATCTTCAGGACTGGCTGCAATGTCTTCCTCTGTGGCCTAGCAGGACTGCTCCTCCCTGGGGGTGGGGGAGGAGATCAAAGAGCCAGCCACTAAGTTCATGTCATATTTCTTTTTGAAAGAATTATATGACAAGTTCTATGGGTAATAGTTTACCAATATCTGTATAAAAAAAAAAAAAAAAGAATGCATTGCTCAAGTTACTACAGAGTGTTTTCTTCACAGATGTTTTTATTTTCCCTACTAATGAAGTTCTCTGACCCATTTCAACCATCTTCCCTTATAGGAAATGGGTGGGGTTACTTGGGTCAGTCTCTCCAAAGTTACTATAAATCAACAGAGCAGGAGCAGATAACACCCTAAGAAGGGGAGAAAGCTTTATTCGTGTCACCTCCCATCTTATCAGGAGCTCTGTAGCAGAGTTCTAGAGCAAGTTGGCTCTGACAACCTGGAGACAGCATCAATTCTCAGGGAACTTGTTATCTAAAACCTGATTCACTGGTCCTTTCTGCTCATGCTGAGGCCACTTACTGAAAGAATATTTAAAGAAGCACATCCCACAGAAACCCATGTAAGCCCATAGTATGAATAAAACAAGAAAATTTCAAATATAAAAATAATAGCATCCCCATAAAAGCAATGGTTCTCAGGGATATATGGGAATATCTAAGTTCTCTGAAGGCACAATTTAAGTCAACTGCTTATATGAACCAAAAAGTATCATCTTAATGAAGTGTGGGACCAGGGATGCCTAAAGCATTACAAAACTACTTTAAAAATCAAGATACCTTCATCTTTAAGCAATTACATTTAGTGTTAGTAAAGCCCTTCCTATATTTGCTTCTGTACTCTGCCATCCCATTCCCATCCTGATTTAATCTTCCTGTTTACTTTCCTCTTTATTCCTATATAACACTAAATTCTGGTCCCCCTTCTTTGGAAGATGTACCCATTCCCCATCCATCCCTTACTAGGTATTTAACTTCTCTGGGCAGATATTCTAAATGAAATGCAAATATCTATAGCTTAAAAACTAACGCCCACATGTGAGAGAAAATATATGATGTTTATCTTTCTGGGTCTGAGCTTCCTTCTCTCAGGATAATTGTTGCTACCTCCATCCATTTACCTGCAAAACTTACACTTTCGGTTTTCTTTCAGGGAGTGACAAAGTCACACTCCAGGCTGGCTTTATTTCAGGAGTAGCTGACCAGCACAAAATAGACTCTGGATTTTCTGTTTTGGGTTTTTTGTTTGTGTGTGTGCTTTTTTTGTGTTGTTATTTATTGTTTTTGTGTTTAAGAGAGATAATTAATAGAAGCTAGGCGAGTAGGGAGGGGGAGGATCTTGGAGGAGTTGGGGGGAGGAACATGATCAAAATATATAGCATGAAAAGTTACAAAAGTAAAATTCTTTAAATTATCAAAATAAATTTTAATCCTTTATAGACATTTGAAAACCTAAGGTTTGAGGATGTTTTCTCAGTAGGAGTTGCAATTCATTTTACCAATCTAATATGAAGCAGTTTGTAAGAGATATTTAGATATAAGCACTGAAAATTACAAAACTATTATATACCTTAAAAAAATCTTTTGGAATATTTTTGAAGGTTAGTTAGGACAAAGCACAAAATTATCGCTGCCATAAGAGCTATTTTCCAGATCCCATTAAGATCTCCAGCCACTGTTCACGTGCAGGTTCTCTGAGGCATCAGGGAGCCTGAACTCACTGTCCCCAAAGACCCACTATACTACAAGAAGAGCAACCCAAAGAGATGCCCAGCCAAGACGGCTCGTGGTCCTAGCTCCTGCCAACTGCTTACATCTTACTTTGGGGATCAGGACTCCTCAAGTGGAACCAGGCTGGTGAAGAGAAGAAAGCAGAAAGTGGACCAGCAGGTGACAGGGTGGGGTGGGGGTGAAGTGGGTTGAAATGGGCAGCTACGGGGTCAGTACTGGATGCGGTGAACATGCGATATAAAATGGGCACTACGACCTGTTTTATATAAGAATGCTGAAGGGTTGAAAGTAACATTTGTCAAGGTCATGCTGTTGCTCAGTGAGCGACCTGGGATTTGTGACATATAGGAATATAAGACAGAGAATGCTTACATCCACAGCAAGTCGATTATTCATATAAAACAGGTAAGAATTATGTCCACATTTTCCTTTCAGGTTCATTATAATGATATCCATATTCTCTCTCTCTCCCTCCGTTCCTCCCTCCCTTCCTCCCTTCTTCCTGTCTCTTTTCTTTCAGACAGTATGCATTCCTCACATGGTCCTTGAGAATCTTTTATATTAGAAAAGGAAAGGTCCTAGTAACCATGGAAATCTTAGGTACAAATTTCCAAGCTTTGTGCTAATAAAGAACAATTCGGCTTCCGATAATCTGCCATCAAACAGGTCCTGTTTGAAATCAGTGTCATTCTACCAAACACTGAGAAAGGAAGATTATGTGGGGAACCACTTAACTCACCATCAACAATCTACAGGAACAGAGGAAAGTACTTGAATGGTTTTCTCAAATGATTCTGTAGCTTTTGAACATATTTTTGAAACTAGGTCAGTAGATTTTGTGTTTAAATGCAAAGATTACAATCATCAAATAAAAAGCCAATTGTGAGAATTCTAGTTGCATATGAAATTATATTTTAAGTACAATCTATTATATGGAGGTCTGTGGATTTTAAATTCTGATTCATTGATTTAATAAAAAAAAAAAAAAAAAACCAGCACACTGAAAACAAGTCTAGAAAAAAAACAAGCATATGAAACTAGCACGTAAGAACTGAATCCAGGCAGCTATTTACCAGAAAAGCTTTAGTTTGGGCAAACAGCATGTCTACATTGTAACAGTTTTGTGATAAATTAGCTGTGTAAACAGAGGTCAGACAATTGATTTCTCTAGACTTTAGTTCTTACATCTGTGAAAGATAGTAATACAGATGGAGGGATCATTAAGATATTTTCAATTATTTCAAAAAGAAAAAGATGGTGACAATGACCTGCTATGTAAAGTAAAGAAATACTTGTGGAGAACTGCATACAGAAAACGTGAACAAAATATATTTTTCTCTCAAAACGATAAAGTAATAAAAGGAACACTGTACAAAATAAAAAAGCAGGTACATTACATATGACAAAAACTGGTCCATCTTCTTAGCACACTTAAGAAATTTACTTACGCAATGATCACATTCTACTGGATAAGTTAGCTGAACTTACAAAATAAGACTTAAATTCACACTGAACCACAAGCTAGTTTGGAGGTCCTCCTAAAATGCCTTACTGTATCTCACCCAAGGACTGATGAATTATTTCAAGATAATGTAACTGGCTCCACAGATGCAGTCTTGAGTTGCTGAGGAAACTGCCCACACACAGTTCCCCAGGAGCAGAACAGGGAGAGGTCTCAACACCAACCCTGACAGATGCAGCTCTAACCTAGCTATCCAATACAAATAGACCTTCTTTGTATCCACATTTGACAGGCAAACACTTAGCCAAAAGAGCAAGCTGTTATTCTTGTTCTGTGACTAACACATCATCGAACATCAATGTTGAAGCAAAGAGAAGAATGGAAGAGAATGTCACAGCAGAACTTGGTCCTAGTTTGTTCTTTTGGTATATAAGGAATTTGTTTACTTTGTAAAAATATTTTTAATTAAAATTTTCTATTTATTCACTTTACATCCCAATTGAAGGCCCCTCTTTCCTCTCCTCCTGATCCCACCCTTTTCCCCTTTCTCTCCTCCCCTTCTCCTCAGAGGGGAGCGCCCCCACCCCCAACAACTCACTCCAGCACATCAAGTCCTATCAGGACTAATAGCATCCCTTCAGCTGAAGCCAGACAAGGCAGCGCGGGTCAGGGGAAAGCGATGCAAAAGCAGCTAATAGAGTCCATGTCAGAGAATGTCCTCACCCTCCTTGCTGGGGAACCCACACAAAGACCACGCTGCCCATCAGTTACATGTGTTGGGGCTGTAGTCCAGTCCACACATGCTCTTTGGTTGGTGCTTGGGTCTCTGTCAGCCCCCATGGGCCTAGGCTAGTTGACTCTGTCTTCTCTACATTTGGGTCAAAAGTCTTGTGGGTGGGCTGGTGTGCCCCTTCCTCCACTGCGCCCTGCCTGGCCAGGAGGCAGTCACTTCAGTCTCCATGTCCCTTGCTACTAGGAGTCTCAGTGAGAGTCATCCCCATATCCTCCCAGGAGCCTCCCTGTCACAGGTCTCCTGTTTGTTCCAGAGATGCCTTCCCTCCTCTGTTTCCCTTCTCTCTGCTGCTTGCCTCTCACTTCCCATCCCCAACCTCTCCACATAGGATCACCACCCTTGTTCCCCTCCTCACACCCTGTCCCACCCACTTCCCTCACTTCATCCATTTCCAGTCTACTCATTTCCCTCTGAGTGGTGTTCAATCATCTTCCCTTCTTACTTATCTTCGCTTGGTCTGTGCATTGCCGTATGTCTATCCTGTACTGTATGGCTAACATCCACTTATAAGTGAGTAGACGATGTGTGTGTCTTTCTGGGTCTGGGTTACCTCACTCAAGATGATATTTTCTAGTTCCATTCGTTTGCCTGCAAATTTCATGATTTCCTTGTTTTTAGTAGCTGAGTAGTATTTCATTGTGTAATTATACCACATTTTCTTTATCCATTCATTGATTAAGGGACATCTGGGTTGTCTCCAGTTTCTGGCTATTATGAGTAAAGCTGCTATGAACATAGTTGAGCAAGGGTCCTCGTTGTATAGTGGAGAATTTTTTGTATATATGCCCAGGAATGGTATAGCTGGATTTATTTGGCTCACACTTCCACATCCCTGTTTATCATCAAAGGACAGGACCTCAAACTGGGCAGGAACCTGGAGGCAGGAGCTGATGCAAAGGCCATGGAGGGTGCTGCTTCCTGATTTGCTCCTTATGGCTTGCTCAGCCTGATTTCGTATAAACTCAGCTGGGCCCTCTCCCATCAACCACTAATTAAGAAAATGCCCTTTACCTGGATCTGTTTTGTTTTCTTTTGTTTTAGAGACAGGGTTTCTCTAGCTTTGGCTGTCCTGGGACTTACTTTGTAGATGAGGCTGGCATTGAACTCACAGAGATCTGCTTCCCTCTGCTTCCTTGATGCTGAGATTAAAGGTGTGTGTATCACCATGCCCAGTTCCTACAGCTGGATCTTTTGGAGGCATTTTTCTCAGTTAAGGTTCCCTTCTAGTTTTCGTGTGAAGTTGACATAACACTAGACAGCACAGGAGCCGGTTGAGGAAGGGCAGGTGGGAGGGAAGAAAGGGAAGAGGGGAAGAGAACTAAACAGATAATTCACAACAGAGGAATCTCTAATGGCCGAGAAGCACTTAAAGAAATGCTCAACATCCTAGTCATTAGGGAAATAAAAATCAAAACGACTCTGATACTCCATCTTACACCCATCAGAATAGCAAAGATAAAAACTCAAGTGTCAACACATGCTGGAGAGGATGTGGAGAAAGGGGGACCCTCCAGCAAAGTGCTGGAATGCTATAACATAATTTTTTAAAACAGTTATATTTCAACAAGGAAAGAACTCAGCAAAGGTTCAAGACAGGCAAGAGAGTTGTGTGTAGATAACTACCAGCATGCTAATAGGAAATTCAGACATTAGAGTTTTATTAGTAACTCACCGTTCAAATCTGAACAGCCTCTTTCTGCTTTTTCATTTTACAGTGGTGCTAACAGAGAATGTTAGGGCAGGAACAAACCCTAGAGATGAGCATTCCAGCACTTTGCTTTTTACAGATAAAGAAGATGAAACTCGGAAGTCAAATATTTGTGCAAGAGTTACCCTGTAAAGCAAGACATTAAAAACATTCTGTCTGCCTTTCTGTGATTTTGTTTTGTTTTCCAAGACAGGGTTTCTCTGTAGTCTTGGCTGTTCTGGACTCACTTTGTAGACCAGGCTGGCCTCAAACTCACAGCAATCCGTCTGCCTCTGCCTCCCTTAACGTGGTTTTGGTTTTCAAGGGGAAATAAGATTATAAATTTGAAAACAAAAGACCCAACAAATTAGGCAGTACTATCACAAAAAAAAAAAAAAAAAGCTGTTCTTAGTATCAGGCAAATAAAATAAAATTTTCTTGTAATGAACATATTAGTAATGTCTATTTTTACAAATAATACTATGAAAATATTCCTGCATTTGTGGTGTTGCTGTATTACCCAAACAAATAATCTCTAAAATCTCTTTCCTACATGCCTCGGTGATTAAGTAAATGCCTTTTTGAAAACCAAAGGCAACATTCTCTAGACTAAAAGTCAACATTGAAATATGGGGGCAATTTTAACAAAAATATGCAAATAACAAAAAACAGGGGCTAACAAGTGAGCAGAAAAGAAGTCCCACATGTTTGAATAACAAATTCCTACACTCTGGTGACCTAAACGGATTTGCCACCTACAAAGCTGTTCAGCAAACAATCCATCTACTTTCATAAGTACCATCGAATACAACTAACTTCTTTTAACCCAAAAGACACTCAGAAAGATTAAAGGTTACAGGCATTAGAATTAGGATTGAGATGCCAAAATCAAAGACAAAAACAAGCCTGAGGACTGGGGGAAATGATGAACACAGAAAACAGCCTAATTCTGTCTGTCTCTGTCTCTCTCTCACACACACATACACACGCGAACACACCACAGAAGTGGCTAAAAGTCCAAGTGGCTCAAAAACCACAACATAAAACCAGGTACACTAAATCAGTTAGAAGAAAAAGTGGGGAAGAGCCTTGAATTCATTGGCACAGGAAACAACTTCCTGAACAGAACACCAACAGCACAGGCTCTAAGAGCAACAATCAATAAATGGGACCTCATGAAATTGAAAAGCTTCTGTAAAGCAAAGGACACTGCCATCAGAACAAAACGACTGCCTACAGATTGGGAAAGAATCTTCACTAACCCTTTATCTGACAGAGGGCTGATATCCAGTATATATATAAAGAACTCAAGAAATTAAAAAGCAACAAAACAAGCAATCCAATTTAAAAATGGAGTACAGAGCTAAACAGAGAATTCTCTGTAGAGAAATATAGAATGGCA
>NW_026590701.1:2339262-2387813 GCF_907164565.1 Psammomys obesus
TAAAGAAATGCTCAACATCCTTAGCCATCAGGGAGATGCAAATCAAACGACCCTGAGATTTCACCTTACACCCATCAGAATGGCTAAGATCAAAAATTCAAGTGACAACACATGCTGGGGAGGTTGTGGAGAAAGGGGAACCTTCCTCCATTGCTGGTGGGAATGTAAACTTGTACAACCACTTTGGAAAACAATCTGGCACTTTCTCAGACAATTAGGAATAGTGCTTCCTCAAGATCCAGCTATACCACCCCTAGGCATATATCCAAACTATGCTCATGTATACAACAAGGACATTTGCTTAACCATGTTCGTAGCAGCTTTATTTGTAATAGCCAAAACCTGGAAATAACCCAGATGTCCCTGAACGGAGGAACCACTTGGGAGGCAGAGGCAGGTGGATCTCTGTGAGTTCAAGACCAGCCTGGACTACACAGCAAAGTCAGCCAAGGCTACACAGAGAAACTCTATCTCAAAAACCCAAACCAAACAAAAAACAAGAGACGTAACAATACTCAATCATCTGCTGCCTACATGAAATACACACAGCTAAGCAGCACATCCATACACTGAGAGGCAAAGGTTACAAAGTAATGTACTAAGTAATGGAAGCTGCTGTCAAACTGGCATAGCAGTTCTCCTACCTGACAAAGTAGATTTCAAAACAAAACTAATCAGAAATGACAAGAAGGCCTAAATTTTGATATGTGAATTATTCATTAAGAGGACATAACTATAGTGATTGATATACCAAATCTTGGGACTGCCAATTTTACTAAAAAGAAAACAAAAACAAAAAACCATGAGAAAGTGTAAAAGACTACATAGGCTCAGAGCTCAGGGAATCCTACATAAGAGGAGGCAGAAATACTGTAGGAGTCAGAGAAGATGGAGGATACCAGAAAAACACAGCCCTCTAAATCAACTAAACAAGGTGCATTTGAGCTCAAAAAGACTGCAGCAGCAAGCACAGGACCCACACAGGTTTACAGCAGGTCCTCTGCATATTTATTATCTCTATTGGCTTAGTATTTTTAGGGACTCCTGACTGTGAGAACAAGTGGGTCTCTCACTCTTGTGCCTGCTCTTGGGACTCTTTTTCTTCTGTTAGGTTGCCATGTCCCACTTCAATATGAAAGTTTTTGCTTTATATTATTACATTTTATTTTGTCATGTTTGATTGTTATCTTTTAGAAGCCTGTTCTTTTCTATTGAGAGCAGAAAGGGAGTTGATACAAAGGGGAAGGGAGGTGGGAGGGATTAGAAGAAATAGAGGAAGGAGAAACCATAATCAAGATATTTTGTATGAGAAGGCAATATATTTTCAATTTAAAAAACTGCATAGGTTCTGACAAAAATAATAATAGGAGACCTCAACATCTCACTCTCACATCTGGAAAGATCTTACAAATGAAAAGCCAAGAAAGAAACTTCAGAGCTAGATTATATCACAGACTTACAAGACTAAACAGACAGGATATTCTACCCAGCACATAAGAAATACACATTCTTCTTAGCAGTTGGGAACTATCCTAACATTGACCATATTACAAATCATAAAGCAAGCCTTAATAAGTAAAAAATATATAGGTAAAAATAATTTCTGATATTCTATCAGAATACAGTGGACTAAAACTAGAAATCAATAACAAGATTGGTCTCAGGAAGTCCATAAATATTTGGAGACTGAACAATAAACTTTTGAATGAATGGGTGATTGGAGAAATCAAGAAGATAAAAATCTTAAATTTCTAGAGTCAAATGAAAGTGAGACCACAACCCCCCAGCACCCATGGGGCAGAATCAAGGCTGTTATTCAGTCAAAGTTTCTAGTCCCACCATTTGCTTGCAAATTTCATGATTTCCTTGTTTTTAATTGCTGAGTAATATTCCACTGTGTAAATGTACCACAATTTCTGTATCCATTCCTCCATTGAGGGACATCTGGGTTGTTTCAAGGTTCTGGCTATTAAGAATAAAGCTGCTACAAACATGGTTGAGCAAATGTCCTTGTTGTGTACTTGAGCATCTTTTGGAAATATGCCTAGGAGTGGTATAGCTGGATCTTGAGGAAGCGATATTCCTAGTTGTCTGAGAAAGCGCTAGATTGATAACCTCTGCTCGGATGTAGCCCATGGTAGGTCAGTATCCAAGTGGGTACCCTAGTAAAGGGAACAGGGACTATGTCTGACAGGAACTCAATGGCAGGCTCTTTGACACACACCCCCCCCGAGGGAGGAGCAGCCCTGCTAGGCCACAGAGGAGGACTCTGCAGCCAGTCCTGAAGATACCTGATAAACCAGGGTCGGATGAAGGGGGAGGAGGTCCTCCCCTATCAGTGGACTTGGAAAGGGGCAGGGAGAAGATAAGGGAGGGAGGGTGGGATTGGGAAAGAATGAGGGATACAAAGTTAATAAACTGTAACTAATATTAAAAAATAAAAATAATTAAAAATAGACTAATAAATGTAACACTTAAACACTGCAAAACTCCCAAACCTCCTATCAGGAAATAGGCCAATGATTTGAATAGACAGTTGTAGAAAAAAGAAAGAAAAGCAGCCAATCTACTTTTTAAAAAATTATTTCTTACTTGATAAGCTAGGGTCAGATGGAAGGGGAGGAGGTCCTCCCCCATTAGTGGACTTGGAAAGGGGCAGGGAGAAGATGAGGGAGGCAGGGTAGGATTGGGAGGGAATGAGGTAGGGGGCTACAGCTGGGATACAAAGTAAATAACCTGTGATTAATATAAAAAATAAATTAATTAAAAATTATTTCTTTTATTGACATTTTAAATAATTATATAATTTCTTCCCTTTCCTCCCTCCAAACCATACTATACCATGTACCCCTCCTTTCTCTCAAATTTATGGCCTTTCTTCATTAATCATTGTTTCATGCATATATATTTACACACACACACATACACACACACACACATACATACATACACAGTCCTATATATATATAACCTGCTCAGCCTGTGTAATTTTACTCATATGTATTTTTTCAGGGCATATGTATGTTATCTGATATTGGATAACCAATTGATGTGACCTGAGGAAAACTTTTCCCCTCTCTCACATTTCTTGTTGCCTGCAGTGCTTTGTGAGGGTCTGAGGCTTCATAGTCTTTCCTCCAGCTCCTTTGGCATCTTTATGGGCAGAGCTTGTGACATTACTAAGGAGATACAATCACAGAGTAAACTCCCGATCCTCTGGCTCTTAAAATTTTTCCATTCCCTCTTCCCCAGTGATCTCTGAAGTCTTAAATTAGAAAGTTAGGGGGTTGTATTGAATTGTATCCAATGGGACTGAGTTCCAAAACTGCATTCTGATCAGCTGTGGTTTTCTATAACAGTCTTCATGTTGCAAAGAGAAGCCTCCTTGATGAGGGGTGAGAACTATACGTATCTGTAGGTGTTAAGATAAACATTTAGATTGCAGCTGCTAGTTTAGTAATGTGCTATCTGTAGGTTCCACTATCCATGACACCATTTGCCCTGGGTAGTAGGGTAGGTCTCCAGCACCAGGCATGATTTTCCTCTCGCTGAGCAGGTCTTAAGTCAATTAGAGACACTGGTCACCACCAAGGCATACGTGCCACTACTGCGCTCATAAGGATTCTAGTGCCGTGCTGGTAGCTGGTGTGGTTCATAGGCATCAGAGCTGGGCAGTGGTGCTGGCTTACCCTCCTTTGAAAGCCTGAATGGCACCTTCTGGTACAATGAGAGCTAGTCATCAGGAAGGGGGCATCAGGTCAGTTCTAGCTCAGCGATCTCTGGCCTCTGTTTCTAAAGTGCATGATGTCTTCAGCAACAAGGACTCACCCTTCACCTCTGGGGGGAAACCGAGGTTAATAGTAATAGGCTGCATGTTTTGCAAGTCTTTGGAAAAAGCGTGACCAACAACTCAAAAGAGGGCTTCTCCTGTTAGGGTTTTTGTTAGGTGGTCTTTGGCTCTTACCAGCCCAGATGAGAAAATCCATTTCAACTATGTCTGTTTATACATAGAATCGTATGTATTACATTTTTTAGGTAGATAGTTAATAATATGACTCCTTATGACCTTTCAGATATCCTCCAATGTACTTTTTAAAACATGTTCAACATTTCTACTCATCAGAGAAATGCGAATTAAAACTACTCTGAGATTCTCTATCACGTCAGTTAGAATGGCCGTCAAGAAAACAAATGACAATAAGTGTTGGTGAACATGTAGGGACAGAGAAACTCTTATTTATTTTTAGGGAGAGTGTAAACTAGCACAACTATTATGAAAATCAGTATGAGGACTTCTCAAAAAATAGAATTAGTGTATGACCCACCTGGCTTGTACCCAAAAGATTTTATATCCTGCTAGAGAGATGCTTGCACATCCCTGTTTATTACTGCTCTACTCAGCAGCAAAGAAATAGAATCAGACTAGAGGCTCAACAACAAATGAATGATTAATGAAAATGTGGTACATATACATATATGCATTACATATACAATGAACTTTATTCACCGATAAAGAAAAGTGAAACTATGAAACTTGCAGGAAAATGAATGGAATTGGAAAACATTATTTTGAGTATGGAAACTTGGGCTCTGAAGAACACAAACTATATATTTATTTTATCTCGTATGTAGATCCTAGCTTTAATTGTTAAATGTATATATCCATGTGGGAGTAAATATGGAGGTTGATTAGAAAATAGATACCCATGTAAACTGTGAAGTATGCTTTAAAGGAGGGGTATAGAAAAGATGATAGAACAAAGTGAAAAGAAAAATACTAGGGGTACAGGGGAGTGCAGTGTGGGTGGGGTGGCTGAGAGAGGGGACAGGGAGATGAGAGGGATGCATCAGGGGACAGAATCAAGCAAAACGAAATGTGTCTACAAAACTATAAGTTTAAAGATTAGTTTTAGTTTTCTAAAGTATTAAAAAATGACATTCTAGGAAAAGGGAATCCTAAACCAAGCAGGATCAAAAATGCTCATATCTGATAAATGAATATTTAGCTGAATGGTTGTAATATTCATCAAAAAGATATCATGACTATAAATATATATGATCTGAAAGAAAATCCAGTTTCATAAAGCAAACTCTACTGCACATAAAAGGAGACACAGACTCCTATACAACTGATTTCTGCTAATCTCTAACACAAATAGATCAACTTCTCCAACTCTTACCAAATCAACAACAAAAAAATTAAAAGTTAAACTAGATTCGACTAGGCTAGGAATTAAAAGCTCCATACATAACATTCCACCCAACAGGGGCAAAAGGTGTGTTCTTTTCATTGACAAAGCTTTTACACAAATAGATCATTTTACACCACAAAACATTACTAAACAAACATAAAATATTAAGATAATTTCTTGTATCTTATCATACCACAATGGAATTGAAATAGAAATCAACAAGAAACCTATGAAATGTACAAACAGAAATTAATAATGCATTTTTAAATAAGTAGTAAAATCAGGAGATGAATTTTGAAACACCTAGAATCACATCCATACCTGTGGGCTACAACTGAAGTATTCATATAACGATATTTTATAGCTGTGAGGGCCTATGTTATAAAAGGAAGGATCTGAAATAAATAACCTAATGATAGATCTTGAGATCTAACAAAAACAACAAACTAAATTTAAAAAATCAGTGAACATCAATAAATAATGAAGAACAGAACAGAAATAAGTGAATTAAGGACCAATGAAACGACTTTGAAATGAATGGCAGGTATGATGACAAGCCTTCGGGCAAACCAAGAAAAAGAAGAAAAAACAACGTTTTTTACAATAATAATAATAATAATAATAATAATAATAATAATACCATAATAAAAGCTGTAATCAGCCAGGGTCCTACTGGATGGGTAAAAACAGAAGGCACCTCTTCTAACGTCAGTCACAGGAGAGACCACTGTGCCCCTCTTATCACCCATTCAGTGATTAGCCAGAGCATCAGATGAAAGAAATAAACACAAATAAAACACCAACCTTCTACGGCCAACTCTTCAAGGGTCTTAGCATGAAGTGACACTGGCCTTTATCACGGCTCTCCCCCTCATCTGTTGGTATGGACACGTGATTTTACACTTGATCCTGCTCACACACTATATGACAGTGATTGATTTGCACATGTTGGGCCGTCTTTGTATCCTTGAATGAAAATCAACTCGACTGTGCTGAAAAATTCTTTTAATGTGCGTTAAACTCCTTTTCTAGGTATCTTATAAGTATCAGGACATTGGTTTGTGGCTTTCTTTTTTAAATTTTGGTATTGGGGTAATACTCCTATATACAATGAGGTTAAAAGTTTCTAGATGATATGGTTTTCTATGTACAATATTCTAAGAGTCCAGTAGGAAATTCCTAAAACTCAGTCATAAAACTCAGTCATAAAAATATGACTGAGGTTGAATACAGGAGTAGTGGACTAATTTGTTTGTCAGAGGGTATTGGAGGGTAGCACAGCATTTAGGCCCCTCATCACTCTTACCCAGCTCTACAGTGGGGAGGGAGGAAAAGGTGGAACAAAAAGATATTTTTAAAACATGCAGCAGGTGAGGAGAAGAGCACAAGAAAGTTTAAGGTTACAAACAAGAAGGATTCAGGAAAACGAAGCTACAATTCTTACAGAGACTGGCCCCATTAAAGAGAAGCCTCCTGCTCTGTCTTGAGGGCAGACAACCTCCCCCCACCCAAGGCTCTTACTCATGAAATCCAAATGTATTTGAATGGAGAAACCCTGATCTAAGTTCAAGGAGTTCCAGCTGAAAAACAGCTGTCTAGGAAAGTGAATTTGCAAATTCAGTCTGACATGGAACTGCAGGATTTGGTGTTTATCCTGCTCTAGTCAAATGCAGTGAGTGTTCTCAACCTATGGGTTGCGACCTCATTGGGGACAAACAAGCCTTTCGACAGGGGTCACCTCAGACAATTAAAAACAACAACTTAAGACAGTAGCAAAATTACAGTCATAAAGTAACAACAAAAATAAATTTATGGCTGGGGTCACCACAACAGGAACTGCATAAGAGGTCAGGGATTAGGCAGATTGAGCCCCTGCTCTGCTGATTCTTCCCCACGCCTTATCCCTTCCTTTTGGAAAGGGAATGTTTATTCTGTGCCACATTATAGCAGAACTAGGTAACTTTTTTTTTAATTGTTCAGGGGCTCACAGTTAAAGGCACTGCCTGAGCCTTAGAAGAAACTCTGCATTTTTAAAGGTATATTTTACTTTTTAGGTGTGTGTGAGATCTGTTTGCATCAGTGCAATACCTGCAGAGGTCAAAATAAAACAATCAATTTCCTTGAGTTGGAGTCACAAGAAGATGTAATCCATCTGATGTGGGTGCAGGAAACCAACTGAGTTCTACTGTAAGAGCAATATGTGGTCTTAATTCTTAAGTCAGCTCTCTATCCCCTGTCCTTATGCTTTAAATAATGGTGGACCTGCTAAGACTGTGGGGAGCCTGAGGGGAGCCTGAATGCATTTGCATTACGAAGTGGCTGTGAGTCTATGGGGACAAATGGTATACTATGGCTTAAAAGTGATATTAGGGGTCAGGCTGACAAAAGGGAGATTTGTGGTGGTAGATGCTGAGTGTGGATTTGACAGGGTCTAGATCATCCGTGACAGAAGCCTCTCTGCTAAGTGTAGATTATTTAGATTAGATTAGCTTTGAGCTGGGGAAGCAACACTAGCTGCTAAGCCGAAAGGTAAAAAGGAGATGAGCACTAGCGTTCACCAACCACTCCCCACCCCGACTAGATTCAGTATGACTAGACACCCCAGCTTCTGCTACCATGACTCCCCCACCATGGGGACCCGCACACTTGATTTGTGACCCAAAGCAAATACACGATCTTTTAAGTTGCTTTTATCAGGGTATTCTATCACAGCAGCAAGAAAGGCAACTAATTTGAAATGAACAAACAAGCAAAGCTACCTACAATTAACTTGTCTTAGCAAAAAGCCAAATCTGAATTTGTTTCCAGATGTGCAGCCTTAGATGGCAGTGGAGGAGACTGTCCCACCTTCCCAGTAGAAAATGCATGATCTAAGAAGCTCCTCTGACAGGCTTGGTGGATGGTAACAGGAACCACCTCAGCCATGGCCAAATGAGCCCATGAGGATCCTCAGTACCGTGGAGGAGACATGGGATGGGAAGCACCAGCCACCAGATCACATACATATATAATGAAACTGAAATGCCCCACCTACCTAGTGGCGCTTCAGCTGTTAGAGCGCCAGCTGAGCACGCGACTTGCACACTGTGAGCACGCTGCCTTGCCTCCCTCACATCTAGCACAGCGTAGCTCTGTGCTGTGCATAACTGACAACAATACGATTGACTTTGCATCATTTGTAGAGCAGATTCTGGGCACTGAAAACAGAATGTGGTTTTCTCTAGCCCCACACCTCATATTTTCATATCTTTCACTGAACAAAGGGGCTACACCATGGGATAGGCCTGTACCATCTGGCTGTGTATATGAACAAACTGATGTTCACACAAGGAGAAAATTACTAACCAAGGCATTTTAAAAAAACACATCGCCATGGCTGATGGATGCACAACTGGGTAACATTTCCTGGTGTTTTCTTTTAATAAGAGGGCTCATAATTTTATACTCTTACCTCTTACATGCATTTATTTATAAAGTATTAATTTCCTCTTGATAGAAGGTATAATTATATGTATTTCACTGACATTCACATGAGCCAAGAACTGTTTGCCAAATTTTCATAACACACATAAACATACCTCAAAAAATGTTAACCTCTAAGTATCCTGACATAAAAAACAGCTTAGACAAGATATGACATTAATTATCCAAACTACAAATATTTTTATATAAATGCTATGAGAGAATTTGACATTTTCTAAATTTTTCTGAAGCTTTGCTAACAGAGCTAATTTTCTCATACATGGGCCTTTGAAACACATTAATAATGAGAATGCTAACTGAATTTTAAATACGTCTGCTAGGCAACGGTGGCATATACTATTGATTCTATATATGAATAATGCTCTTAAAATTCATCAGCTTTTCAAGCTCTGGTTCGCTCAATCCCTGGGCATCAGCCCTACCCGCCAACCATGAGAGGTCCCAGAAACTAACAGAGGATAAGACAAGTCAGCACCACCTCACAGACCTGATGTGGGCAGAAACAGCAAATTACCAAATGCATGGAAGATGGAATCCTCGTAACGGTTCTGATGAAGACGGAACATTGACACTGACTGCCAAGGCCGCAACTTCTGAGGTGTCAATGAAACTTGAGTGTCAAAAGGAGACAGACACTAAAGATCTGGGAAAGAAGTTTCCAGACAGAAGAGCGTACATTCAGCAACTACGCCGAAACAAACGTGGGGTGTCAGAACAGCGTAAGCAAGCTTGGTAAAGCGGAGCAAACTGGGAGTCACACTGTGTCGAACCTGAGGCTCTAAGGTATGGCCTAAGTACAATGGCATGTTTGTTTTGTTTGTTTGCTGATATTTAATGACAGATTTAAGCATGTATGAAGGAAAGGGGGAAATGACTGCGTATAATTCACCACTGAGTTTCCATAATTACTCAGCCACTCCTGCTTAACCCTTCAACCTGCATTTCAATACACATATTTTACCACGTATCTACTGTAAATATGAACACACTCTTTATGACCTATGGCTTATCCTGTTTAGCTTCTCTTTTTCCTCTTACTATGGGGGGTGGCTTGTTCTACAGTGTTTTATGTACATAAAGCATTCTCCACGTCAGCTGTTTTTGTGTTTACCTGTTATTCCACAGATTCCCTATAAAGCCACAGCTAAGTCTAGATGCTTAATCATCTAGACTTAGATGACTACACTTTCTGAAAGACTACTCCCCAGTTTGTCATAAGCTTCAACCAGGAAGCAGATAAATTACAATCTCTCCCTGATATTACAACTGATATTTAGTGCCTAATTAAAGTATAATGTTTCCTTAAAGGTTATAAAATGCTGATATTAAAATTATAATATTTCTTCTTTATGTAGCTGAAATACTTCTACAAAGAAAAACTTTCCTTTAACCATGCATTTTGTTATGAATTACAAGTATTTAGTTACAGGAAAGAAAACCAGAATTCTATGTATTTCAAATTTTCTAATGAATGAGTCTCATACCTAACACAATGAGGTGTGTAGCCAGGAAGTGTTTAATGACTATTTTAGTTTTTGAAGAGCATAATGGAGGAGGGAGGAAAGGACGAAACAAGACTGACCATTAGAGAAGCACTACTGTTGTGTGCTCCTTAAGAAATTAAGATAGCAGGAAACACCACAGACATTTGGAAAGTAAACCCTAGCAGGCTCACCAAAAGAGTCTACGATACTTGCAGGGAAAGAGAGAAACTATGGATGAGCCTTAGGGCTGAGAATGTAGTTCAGGGGAAGGTGTCTTCTTAGATACCTGGGGCCTTGGGTTGGGTATCCCCAGCCCTGAAAAGAGAGAAGGAAGAAAGAGGGAGGGGGAGACTTAGGGATCTGACTTAAGCAACAAAAAACACAAAGAAGACCAGACTTAGGAAACAAAATCACCTTGTTTTGACCTGGATGAAATTAAGTAGATGTGTATCAAGTCATCATTACTGTTATGTGTGAACTGGACACAAGCTACAGCCATCTGAGAGGAGAGAGCCTCAAGGGAGACAATGCCTCCTAAGATCAGGCTGTACGCAAGCCTGGAGGGCGTTTTCTTAATTAGTGACTACTTTAGGACAGCTCAGCTCATGGGTGGGGCCATCCCTGGGCTGGAAGTCCTGGGTTCTATAAGGAAGCAGGCTGAGCAAGCCATGAGGAGCAAGGCAGTGAGCAGCACCCTCCATGGCTTCTGCATCAGCTTCTGCCTCCAGGTTCCTGCCCTGCTTGAGTTCCTGCCCTGACTTCCTTCAGTGATGAACAGTGATTGTGAAGCAAAAGCTCAATAAACCCTTTTTTCCCCAACTTGCTTTTGGTCATGGTGTTTCATTACAGTAACAGAAACCCTACGACAGTATCTTCCTCCTTTCTCCTGCAAAACAAAAAAAAACAAAACAAAACAAGTGTTTAGAAAGTAAAAAATAAAACATTATTTTATGGTTTAAAAATCTATACTTTTTATTAGCTGGGTGTGGTGCTGTATGCCTTTAATATATATATATGTGAATATATATGCTTTTTACACAAATAAAAATATAAAACAGGATCAATGTCTGTTTTATTTGACATAATTTCTCATTTTGCCTCCTACTGTAGTATATATACAAAAGATATACCAGGTAAAAACATTTAAAAGTAGAAAAAAAATGCTAACAGCATGCTAACAGCTCTAATCAGTGAATTTTTATTCTTTTTTCAGAGTACATGAAGACAGGAGAGGAACATCTGCAGGGCCTTAGAGAGGTAGGGAGCACTGGGGAGTAGATAAGGTACAGTGGACACACGCGAAAGTCTCAGAGAATGAATAATATGTACATATATATATGTTTAAAAAGAATAATGCAACAAATGATTCCTACAAATAAAAATCTTACAATATTACCATATTTTGATAATACACATTTATAGAATATTTGAATAACTGTTAAATATTAAATAATAAATAGAATTACTGTCATCATTTATGTAAGTTTTATGTATAATAGTTAAATACATCCTATTGATTTCCATTAGGCCTTTAATTACACTTATGTGTAAATATAGCTTATTGAATAGTAAGCAGGTGAATGGACAGATTTTTTTTTTTTTTTTTCATGAAAATGATAGACTAAACTTCTCAGCGTCAGCGCTGCCCTGCTATCCGGGCTCTGGTGACTCACTCAGGGAGTAGAAGAAACAGCCACACCACTTGCAAACAAGAGACAGTAAGGAAACGAGAAGTACAAGGACGCCACTAAGCTTGCAGGCAAATACAAATCATTACACAGACAGGTGTGGGAGAGAGAGGAGAGACCGGGTCACTTACAGAGAGGGAAACTATAGATACGTTCAATACAACCCATGCATTAATGTACACAAAGTAATTCCTTTATCCTTTTTGAAGCACAAAATGTTCTGTGTTCTGTGTGGTTTTTATTTTTAAATGCTTTTCTTGGCATTTATTTTATGAAGTACTTTATGCATCTGTGTGTTTCTCTTGCTTAGAACCATCATGAATGTTTAAATGCAAATTGGTTCCATCAAACATCTTCACAGATGACAAATTGTATTGTGAATATCAATTATTCAAAAATGCATAGTCAGAAGATTCCAAACTGCTTGTTTAAACTCTGAATGTACAAACACAGAAGACGTATCTATTCATGTTCTTTGTAATACAAAATAGGTTCTTAATATTTATATATGTGACATATGCCTGAATGAAGCTGCTGAGCCTCAAACTTCATGCTAATCTTTCTTTTCCCTGGTAAAAATCAGTTTCAACCTCTTTCTGTCTCCTTTCATCCCATCTTCCCCTTTCTGCTCCCAATCCCTCCCTCTCTGCCCTGCCCCCTCAACACATTACTTTCCTCATTATCTCTCCAGTTAATGGCTGACTCTACCACAGGAATAAATACACAACAAACTCTTCACTGTCCATCTCATCTTCACTGCCTTAATCCGGGTAAGAGACAAAGTTATGACTTAGACACATAACTTCTTCATCTTTTACTCTTTCCAATCACAATTTCTTTTACCTCCTCTTAAAAATGTTCCACTAAAGCTTCCTCTGTGTTATAAGAATCAGAACAACGTAGTTTCTAGGAATGTGGATGGCCTAACCTCAGTCTGTGGTGGTTTGAATGAAAATGGTCCCCACAGGGCTGGAGAGATGGCTCAGAGGTTAAGAGCACTGTCTGCTCCTCCTAGAGGTCCTGAGTTCAATTCCCAGCAACCACATGGTGGCCCACAACCATCTATACTGGGATCTGATGCCCCCTTCTGGCATCAGGTGTACATGCGAATAGAGCACTCACTCTCATAATAAATAAATAAATATTTAAAAAAAAGAAAAAGAAAATGGCCCCCACAGGCCCATGGGCAGTGGTATCATTAGGAGCTTTGGCCTTGTTGGAGTAGGTGTTGCCTTGGAGAAAGTGTGTCACTGGGGGTGGGCTTTGAGGTTCCAGATGCTCAAGCCAGGCCAGTATCTCACACTTTCTTCCTGCTGTTTGCCAATCCAGATGTAGAACTCTCAGCAACCTCTCCAGCACCATGTCTGCCTGCATGCCACTATGCTTCCCACCATGGTGATAGCAGACTAAACCTCTGAACCTGTAAGCCAGCCCTAATTCAGTGTTTTCTTTTCTATTAAGTTGCTGTAGTCATGGTGTCTCGTCATGGCAATACAGACTTGTCGGGAGCCGTGACTCCAGTGGCTTGCTTTGATATTTAAATCCCGGTGGAGAGATGGCTTTTGGGAGGCCTTTACTAATGGCAGAGAACTTGCAAGTCCATCTCCTTTTGTTTGTGACAGCAGGTAGGATAGCTTGTGAGGATCACACCTCTTCCTCAGGCTCCTTGTGCAAATTAAACCATTGTTCTGATATGTTTCTACTCTGGCTCAGAAACTCTACAATAAAAAGACAGGCCGACAGTTACTGCAGAAGAAGGCAGACTCTCGTGTAAACAGGAGTCAAATAAGCAACTAGATACAATGTTGTGTGATGGGAGGAGCCAGAGGACAGGAAAGAGGGGAGGAGCTAGCGAACAGGAAGGGGCGAGAAGGAGGAGGAGCTCCAGGAGAAAGCTCGAGGAGAAAGCACGAGGAGGGCAGAGCTGGAGGAGAGAGCTTAGAGGACGTGGAGCATGTACCAGACCTAAGATTTCACAAAAAGCAAGTATAATGTGGGAAATCTAAATGTTAGGAAACAGAGGGCTGGAGGCAGAAACTTGAGACTTGCTGCTTGCACTGCTTGCTGCAGCAGCCTGCCTTTTGCTGTGGCTGTCGAGTCTGGAACTTTAAAAAAAGTTTCCTGTGTGCTGTGTGTTCATTTTATTAATTTTAATCCTCACGCCCAACTCAAGAACCGTTCGACCCTGCCCAGCTGGCCCCGGCACAGACTTTAACTAAGTCACACTCTGAATGAGTTGAACTATGCAGTACCTGAATTTTGGAGAGTATGGACCCTGGGAAAACTCTGTCACATTTTAAGGTATTTACAGTCCAATCATATCACAAGTTCCATACACAGTGAGTGAGGATATTCACTCATCGGAAGTATTTATGATTTAGAAGCTGGAAGCTGAAGAGGTGGCTCAGCAGTTAAGAGCATGCTGCTCTTCGAGAAGATACAAATTTCTGTTCCTAGCACCCAGGCTGGGGAGCTCACAACCTATTTATGGGGATCTGATGGTGTCCAAGGGCACTTGCATTCAATCATGTGCACACCAAAACACAGACATATACAGCACAAATATAAAAAGGGGAGTCTTAAGTTAAACAGTTAGTTCAAAGCTGGTGGGAGATGTCCCCTACAACTCAGGCAGAACCGTCAGCCCTCGCCCAGTTAAAGGGTTACGTAAACACAAACTGCACAAGCCACAGGCCACCTCCAGAGAATCACTGAAAAATCGCACTTCACTAAGGCATTAATTCCGTATTTCTAGTTAGTTCAACATTCCTTCACAATAGCTAATAGTTCTCACAGAGACACATCCAGTTATTTCACTTCTCTCTTAAGGCCAGCACTTTCTTGACAGTATGCATGAAGATAGCTGGACGTGAGTAAAAACATGCAAGTGATGAAGATGGCGTGGACGTTGGTAAAAACATGGAAGTGAAACCTGAGCATATGCTCTCCTCTGCTCTCACTACAGGACGCAGCCAATAAACTAGAGACTCTAACTCATCTTACTTTTGTGTCTCCCACCATTTCCCTTTTCTAACATCAAAGCAACAAAAGGAAGACAGCAACCATGGCAAGAGGTTGGAGAAGTCATGAAGAAACAGAATCATGAAAGCAAAATAGCTTTGAACAAGAGAAAGAACAAGACCTGAACGGCAGAGCGGCAGGTGCTGAGGCAGAGGCGGGGCCACGAGCTGGGCCAGGCTGACACAAGTGCCGGGCAGTGAGGGACAAACTAGGGTACAATGTATTTTCAGGAACGCTGCATCTTTGTTTTCAGACGGCTATGGAAATGGAGATACTAACACCAAGTCTGATCCAGGGATGAGAAGCTAGAAACTGGAGACCGTGGTGAGAACCTCATCGGAAGGTTGGTGATAAGCATCAAAAAACAAAACAAACAAACAAACAAAAAACACTCTAAGGAGGGTCTCAGGCTCAGTGAAAGTCAAATGCCAGATTCTCAAGTTTCACTGAGATCACCGGAGAGACAGCTATATGTGCTTGGGAGCTTCCTGTTTGATGCCGAGGTGCAGATTTGATACCTGATACATCAGGTTGGGTTTTAGTGTCTGTGTTTTCCAGGAGTCAATGTAGATGCTTTTATCTGCTGAGCCTTCTCACTGTCTATTCTCTCACTCTCTTGCAGTGCTTTGTTGGCTAGCATCTCTTTTTTGTTCTTTCTTAGAATTTCCACCTCTCAGTTTTAATAGCCATTTGTTCCACATGCTGCCATCGTAGCCCAGAGGACATTAGTCAGAGCTCTTTCAAATTCCTGATCTCGTCACTACAGCACCCTAACCATGTCTAAATCTGTTTCTGATTTCTGCCGTCCATTTTCAGGCACTTTTGCTTCAGTGGGGACTATACTTATTTCTTGATAGCTTGACATATGCCATATGAAGAGAATAGCTGGGAGATATGCCCGATGTATGTGAACTGTGGGTGAGCATTCTATAGTCCTTTGAGAAGGTCTCTGTCAAGTAATGTGCTGATGGAATATGACCTTACAAGCCTTTCTCAGACCACAGCCACCCAGCCCACCCTGAGGGCCCAGGGGTGCCTGTGGTTATATTTCTCTTCTCTGAGGTCTGTTAGGCTCTGATATAAGCCCAGCAAGTGAGGCCCTAGTGGGATGGTTTCTATGGTAGGCCCTCTTTGAAAAAACAGAGTGCTCTGTTGTATTTCAAAATGGCTTTCCCCCACCTGCCATCAGGTCAGGGGCCTCTTTACTCCTTTTCTTATTCAGATATTTATTCTAAGAATCTGTTTGACCTCCTGGAGATAAAAACTCAAAAACTCACAAACTAGCTGCAGACTTTAGCACAAAACACAGTGCCCCATAAATGAGAGGTAACTACAAAGGCAAAAACCACAAGAAACAGGTGTGTCAGAAATAAAAAGGGGGGAAAAAAAGAGAGAAAATCTTACCAAAATAATATCTGACAGTAAAGAAAATAAAAACTCAGTGGCTGTGGACAGGATAAAGGAAAACAGTACAAAAACCAACAAGCAGCCATGTCAGACCCAGGCTCACATAAAAGAAAAACATGCAGAGAGAAACAGCAGCTTCAGAGCAACCAAGCAAGCAATCCCACCTTCTCCAGACAGAATTGGAGAAAACGGACGCAGTGGGGGCACACCTGCCAAGCAGAAACCCCTCGTTCGATGCTAACCATGGAGAAGGGGTGAAGTCATCAAAAGCAAATGTGCAGAAAGTGAGTAAGTAAAATACTTAAATCACCAACCAAGAATCTGTACAAAAATCATTAATATTGACAAACCTTTAGCCAGATTAACTAGAAGATGGGGAAAGATCAATACAATTAGAGATGGAAGGGGAACAGTACAACAGAAACCAAGGAAATCAAGAGGATCTTAAGGACATGCTTAAAAATCTATTTGTCAAACTAAAAACCTAAAAAGAAAGGATTGATTTACATACATATATATATACACACATATATATGGATATATATATAACTTACCAAAGCTAAATCAAAATGGAAATAAACAATTTAAACAAACTCAGAATCTCCAGAGAAATAGAAAAAGCCCTCCACAAAAGCCCAAAATGGATTTGGGGCAGAATTCTACCAGACATCCAAACAAGAATTAACACCAACACTCCTCACGTGGTTCCACAAAATAAAAACTGAAGAAATATTTCCTAATTCTTTTTATAAAGCTACTACTATGCCAATACCAAAACACACAAACAACAAAAATGCAATATAGATCTATGTCCCTAATGAACATAAGTACAATACTTCTCAATAAAATATTTGCAAGCTGAATTAAAAAACACATCAAAAAGATCATTCACCATGATCAAAATGCAGGGATGATTCAACATATGTAAATCAATAAATGTAATCTACCATATCTACAGACTAAAAGATAAAAGCCACATGATCAGTCTCATTAGATACAGAAAAGGCCTTTGACAAAATTCAGCACCCCTTCATGATAAAAGTCCTGAAGAGAATATAAACAAATATACTACATATTATAACCCAGGAAAGATAAATTTACAGCAAGTCCACAGCCAACATCATCCTAAATGAAGAAAAATTCAAAACATTTCTACTAAACTAAGAACAAGACAAGAGTGTGTCAACTCTCAATACCTATTAAATATAGTATTTGAAGTCTTAGCTAGAGCAATAAGACAACCGAAAGAAATCAAAGAGATGCAAATGAAAGGAAAAAGTTCAAGTATCTCCATTTGCAGATGATATAATAGTATACATAAATGACCCTAAAAACTTCAACAGCTGAGAAACACTTTCAGCAAAGGATACAAAATGAACATTCAAAAATCAGTTGCCTTCCTATATACAAATGACAAAAGGACTGAGGAGGAAATCAGGGGAAAATATCTTTCACAATAGTCTCAAAAGTATATTTGAATAACTGTAACCAAACAAATGAAAAACTTTCTATAATAAAAATTTTAAGACACTTAAGAAAGAAATTGAAGAAGATACCAGAAGATGGAAGAGAATTTCTGTAAAACCCATTAACTGCAGCTTCTTCTCTGCTCCTCCCAAACGCCTGATTTCCCATTACTTTCTTTTCTTAGTAATTGCTAGAGTGCCTGCTGTGTCTGTGACATGGTTTAAAGGTAAAATCAGTCCAAATAGTTTAGTGACAGTAAATATATTCAATACTGTTTTCAGAATATGTGTGAGTTAAAAGAAGCAACAATAGTTATTTTAAGGATTAGTTAGCAAAAAAAATTAAAGCTACCAAATTTCCATATTTATATATGAAAAGAAAGGCAATCATGCAGGATTTATACCAATTCATCAATGAGCCATTTCTTAAGCAAGACATATGGCTAAAAATGAATATGAAAAAACTGTTCCCAACTGTTGCACATCAGGATGTCAGAGGCCAAAGAGAGATAGACTCCAGCTACTTAGACTCTTCTCAAAAGAGAGAAGATGCAGCGAGGATGAACATCACGAGAGGCTGCGGAGAGTGTAAACACGCATGTAAAACACAAGGGCAGCCATCACATGTCTGGTCACTTGATTTACACCCAGCACTGTCAGTGCTGGGGAAGCTGACATCCATCCGGAATACATGATTAACCTTGACCCTTGTTTCACCCTCATTAAAAAAGTGATTTGAGTGACCATAGATCGAAACATAGAAGTTTAAATAACTAGCCTAGAAAGAAGCACAATAATGAGTTAAAGGAAAGATTTCTAAAATAACAAACATAAATATTTCAAATTTCAATAAGCTCAAGTTAATTATTTTTTCATTAGAAGAGTGAAAACAATTCAGAGATTGAGACGGTATCTACAATACATGTAAAAAGTATACACTGAATTTATAAAATCAGGAAGAAAAAAATGCCAGCAGCTAACAATGAACCAAACCAAACCAAACAGATATTTTACAGAAAAGGATATCCAAGAGCCAAGAAGCAATGTTGGCATAATGTTCTTTTGGAATGTATACAGTTTACCCTTGTTCCTTCAAATGCTGATTTCTCTCCCCCACTATCTGGCTTCAATCGGACACTGCATTGTTACGCTTTTTCTAAGCATCACCTGTCTCAAGTCTGTGTAAACATGCCACCATTTGTTCTCTATATTGTCAATTAAACAACCAGCCCCAATGCTGAGCAAGAGAGAGAATAGGGTGGGACATCCAGGTCCAGAGGGAAGGAGAGAGAAGAGAGGGAGAGGAGTTGGAGGGCAGAGATTTGCAGGAGAGAATTTGAAACACAAGGAGAGATGAACTGGACCTAAGATATGACTAGAAGCAGTTATAATGGGTGAAATCTGAATGGTAGGAAACTATGCGGGCTTAGAGGTATAGGATGGAGTAACTATTGCCCAGCATTGTGCTCTAGGTTAATTAAATAAATCCTAGTCTCTGTGTGGTGATTTGGGTATACAGCTGGTTTAGGAATAACTGCTGCTTAACTAAAAGATAAGTCAATAATGATATTAATAATTCACAACAAAGCATTATTCAACAGAAAAAAAAATCTATTTTAAAACACAAAGTAGGCCAGAGAGATGGCTCAGTGGTTACTCTTGCAGAGGACTTGGCTTGATTCTCAGCACCCAGATGGAACTTCAGAACTGTGTGTAACTGGGGATCTGGTACCCTTTTCTGATCTACATACACACATACACACATGTGCAGAGACACACACTACAGGTAAAATACTCATATACATAAAATAATAAAATTTTACAAAATTACAAGAACACAGTGAGATACCAACACATACTCAGCAGAACTGCAGAGGGTCAGACATGCAAAGTGCTAGGACCCAGACTCTTACTAAGAGTCAGATTACATGATGTGTCCACTTTGCAAAGTGGCTTAGAAATGTGTGGCACAAACTCAAGTCCAGTGACCATCCTAGCCCCTGAAGAGCTGAGTGTGTCTAATTACTAGAAACACACACAGGAATGCTTAGAGCAGCTTTGTTCATTAGAGCCTCAAAGTGGAAGACTCTGCCACTGGTTGCATTGGAGAGTAGTGAGGCTGAACACACAGGGTCCATTACACACATGCTAGGGCTGGAGAGGTAAAGTGCTTGCCTTGTAAGAACACATGGGCAGGGGACTGAACCAACAGCTGGATGAAGAGACAGGCTTGTAACTACAGCACTGGGGTGGAGGAGAGACAATGGATCCTAGGACTCGCTGGCTAGCCAGCCTAGTCTAATCTGTTTGCTCAGGGCAAGTGAGGAACTCGGGCTCAAAAAAAGTGGGTATCTCCAAAGGAATGACACTCAGGTGTACCTCCAGCACCCACGTCCTCACACAGACACATGCACACAGGTATTCCAGGGACTGGTCAGGGCACACGACTACATACAACAATAGGATCAAGGCACCTCGTATTATTATATGTCATTACATAGCTTTTAACATTTGGGGTTTTGTTGTTCTCTTACAAAGTTAGGGTAGTGGGGTGAACGGTCAAAGGTGTGTCCAAAAAGTCAGGAGAGGAAAACAACATCGCAGGCTGGGCTACAGATAAAGCTTGGTCCTTAGTCTGCATGAGGTTTAGGTTCAATACTCAGCACTGAAAAGAAATGATAATATATTCTTCAAAACTACGTGCATAAAATAACCTTCAGACAAATATTGTTTATAATAGAAAAAAAGCAGAAGTGCCCAAGAAATCCCATTAGTTAATCCCATTAACTAAGTAAAGTTAGTAAGACTGAGAAACACACTTACTCTAAAATACACAGCAACTGCAAGCTGTTTATTGAGAATAGTTTATTTTCACAAGGATAGTTGGTAAAGCATGAGCCAGACACTTATCACACAAGCAATCAACATGCAATGTGCCTTCCTGCCTAGCCAAGATTATAAACGTTAATTCATCCAGATCTTCAAAAATTAGAGAAGTACTTCTCAGGTAAGAGAAGTCCTGGGAAACACCTAAGCAACAGACTCAGAGTAGAGACATGCTAGCCCCTTGAAGTCTTCGGGCTTAATTTCTGGGAGGGTTTCTTTTTTCTTTTTGTTTTTGTTTTTTGTTGTTGCTTTTGGGACTAGGTCTCTTAATATAGCCCAGGCAAGACTCAAACTCCTGGTCCCCCAGCCTCAGACCCTGAGTGTGGAAAGTATAAGTTTGCACAATACTCAGCTTCTTCAGTTATTTTAATTCCACAGTTCAGATATACTTGTCACACCCAAATAAGCCAGGAGTGATATGTTCATTCCTAAAGCCCTGTTATTTTGGAGCAGCAAACAGCTGACTCTTTTCTGTCTTCCTGGTTTTCTATTTGAAAGCATTACAGGGGCTGGAGAGATAGACACTGTGATAAAATATTCTGACCAAAATCAACTCAGGCAAGGAAAGGGTTTATTTCAGTTTACAGATACTATAGTCCATAGTTAAGGGAAGGCGGGGCAGCAACTCAGAGGACCTTGAAGCAGAAACCAGGGAGAATAATGCTCATGTTTGGCTGGCTTTCCACTACAGCCCAGGCCTATCTGCCTAGGAAATGATGGTGTCTACCACTGGGCTACCTACATAAATTAGCAATCAAGACAGTCCTACCTGGACATGCTAACTGACCAACCTAACCTGGGCAATCCTTCAAGTGATACCTCCTTTAGTTGATTCTAGGCTGTGTCAGGTTGACAGTTCAAGCTAGGACAGATCCCCAGCACACACAGAAAAGTCGGGACATGGTAGCATTCCTCTGTAACCCCAATACTGAAGAGCAAGAAAGAGGCAGATCTCAAGTTTGTTGGCTAGCCAATCCATCAAAACAGAAAGCTCCAGGTTCAGGAAAAGACTATATATAAAAAATATACATGGTGGGAAAGCAATGAGAAACACACAGGGATATCAACTTTTGGCCTCCATACGTGCCCCTATGGAAAATCACCCCCCCCCCCATATATATAAATACACACACACACACACACAAAATTACAAATAAATAAAACGTTACTACCTACTAACACAAATAACAGAAAGAAAGTTAGTCAGAAGAGGGCTATCTAATAGGTATATTTTTACCTTATATTTGCTCCAGAACATATGACATTTGTCCACAGACATTCTTAATTGAACCATGAACATGTAGTGAATCAAAACCAGAGAGGCTGCTAAACACTGAATATGTAAGACAGTCTTCTCTTCTTCCAAAAGGTCAATAGGAAACAAAGAACAAAAAGAGGGGAAGGAAGGAAGGAAGGAAGGAAGGAAGGAAGGAAGGAAGGAAGGAAGGAAGGAAGGAAGGAGAGAGAGAAAGAAAAAAAAGCAACTTGAGCCTTGAGTTGGTATGGTGGGGACTATAAAATTTTTCTGTCACTTGATGATGTCTTGTTTTCCCTAGCTATTACTTAGAGGTCAGAGACCAAATCTACAAAAAGTAATCAAAATCCATGGAAAGAAGACAGCCGGAAGAGGCCCTGACTCTAATGAGCACCAGTGGAGCCCCACCTGAGACCCAGCGTCGGAGGGCTCACTGCTGTGACCGAAAGTAACTTGTTACTCTACTTACACTTCCACATCTCTCTTCAGGAATCAGGACAGGGACCCAAAACAAACAAAACAGCCAAAAACCAGGAACCTGGAGGCAGGAACTGATGTAGAGACTATGAAGGAGTGCTCCCTACTGGCTTGCTTCCCTGGCTGAGCAGCCTGCTTTCTTATAGCCCCCAGGATGCCAGCCGAAGTCTGGCACCACCACACTGGGCTGGGCCCTCCCACACCAATCACTAAATAAGGAAGCTCTACAGGCTTGCGAACAGCCCGATCTTACGGATACAATTTCTCAAATAAGGTTCCTCCTCCCAGATGACTCTAGCTCTGTCAACTGATGTAAAAGCTAGCTAGGACACCAAGGTATACAGTATTTCTGCCATAACATTTGTCTTTGACTATAAACAACTGCTACACCCATGCAAAGCACCAAAAGCTCCACAAAACTGCACTGGAGATGAAAGCTGTGACCTCTAGACAATGGCCTTCTGAAGGCTGCAGTTGGTAATGTCATGCTGGTGCAAGCAAACCCATCATGACGCATGGAATTGCAGAAGTGTGTGCAATTGCTTACAGTGTGCCATGTGACGGGAGCAGAAAGCTCAGACATTGTGTGTTTACCTCCTAATTGCATTATTTTTCCTCATAAAGTTTAATTTCATTTATTCTTGAGCTGCGTTATTCAGAATGGCTCTAAGCAATTCCACACATACACATCGTAACTCAGGTGCGCAATAGGCCACACCATTTAGCTGTCTGTATCAACATCCTGGAAAGTCAGACAACGAGATATGGAACTGATACTGCATTCTGCAGGCCTGCTTGGCGATGCACAGCTATGTTTAAAATGAGCCAACAAAAATAATATTCAAACAGGCACTTCCAGATTAAACTTACAAAAGATTCTGCTAGAAAAATTAGCAAATCAAAATAATGTTGGGAAAGCAGAAAAATTAATGTAAAGAAATTTATTAAATACAAAGTGAAAGCGATGGAATTTCAAACTTGAAAATTAACTACTTCAAATATATTATAAAAGATTATAATTAAAGACTAATATACCTTGTGAACATAGACAGAACTCTTAAAATACTAAAAAATAAGTTAGGTAAGTCAGAGATAGAAATATCTCAGAATCTTTCCTTTCTCCTTCTTTCACCTTTCTCTTCTCCATCCTTCCACTTTCTTTTCTAGGACATAAACGGGAAAAGACTGACATACAGAATATAAAAGAACCTCTGCAATTTTGCAGGTTTTCAAAATGAGTAAAAGGCTCATTACAGAAGCAGCCATTCAAACAGTGTATAATCACATAAAAAGATGTTCACTTCCATTGATCATCTCAGGAATGTCGACATATAAACAATTAAGCTACCACTGCCACTGCTAGACATTAAGGAAAAAGAGAGAGAATGAAAGAAAAGCATACACCCACGAAAAGGTTTGCACACGTGTAGTAGCAGCTACGCTCATAATAGCCCTTAAAAGGTGTAAACAGCATAGCTGCCCATCAACTGAAGAGCAATTAACAAATTACAGTGTATTCTTAAGATGAAACACTATCCAGATTTTTTTAAAATTACTAATACAAAGAACACATGTGAACATCAAAAATATTATGCTGGCCAAAGACAAACCTACTCTATGACAAAAAATATTCCGAAAATGGTTGCCTCTGGGAATGAGGGAGGGAACTTTTATGAAAGGTTCTTCCTGTGACTGGAGACGCTCTTCATCTTGTTTTAGATATTGACTAGGTGACTGCACACAACATATAAAATCCACAAGAAAAAATCTGCATCGCCCATTCCCGCATCTGCCTGCTCTATTTCAATAAAACAAACAAAACACATATAAATTTAATCAATAAAACCACAAGATCTTTTTTTGTAAAAACAGGTAATGAAATGATATCTTGGTGAACCTCACTAAGGAAAAGAAAGAGGAGTGAGACAAAGGGGGCTTCGGACACCTCCTGGATGGCTCCACGGGAAAAGCGTGTGCTGCCCAAACCTGAAGATCTGAGTGTGATAAAGCACCCACATAAAACGCCAGGAGTGGTGAGCGCCCCAGCACGGAGGAACAAACAGAAGGCCCGCAGGAGCTTGCTAGCCAAAACAGGAGATGAGGTTGAGGAAGAGAGACCACCCCTCAAATAAACAGGCAGGCAGGCAGGCGTGTATAAGGGAGTAGAGAAGGAAGTGAGGACCACATCCCAAATGTCAACTTGCAGCCTCCGCATGCACCCAGGAATTCTGCCATCCCCATACACATGGACGCATCAAAACACCCACAAGAAAGGAAGCATGGGAGGGAAGGAGGAAGAAACAAAGAAGGGGCAGCAGAGCTGCGTCCGGTTTACTGAAGTGTGTGCACGTGTGCGTTGCGGGGGTGGGCCACGTATGCACATCGTGGAGCATGCGGTGGCGAGAGGCTGACTCCACCGGCCTTTTTCTATCGCCTCCACGTTATCTCTAAAAGCACTTCTGTCGTTGAAGGTGGAGCTTAAAGAGCGGTAGCTGCCGGCACCCTGCTTTCTCAGAACTGCGACGGCAAGGGGCGCCGCTGGACCTGGGTTTAGATGGGTGCTGAGGATCCAAACTTGGACTCCAGACTCTAGCAGCAGGCGCTAGAGCCACTCTTCTATGTCTTTAGCCTAAGTTTTTTATTTTTTATTTATTCATTTATAACCCAGTCACAGCCCCCTCCCTCTTCTCTTCCCGATCCTACCCTTCCTCCGTTTCCCCTATTTCCTTCTTCCCTACTCCTCAGAGAAGGGGAGGCCCCGTAACAATCCACACCAGCATATCAAGTCGCAGTAGAACTGAGTGCATCCTCTTCCCCTGTGGCCTGGCAAGGCAGCCCCACCAAAAAGCAGGCAACAGAGTCCCAATTCCCCTTACCAGGGAACCCATGTGGAGACTGCGCTGCCCATTGGCTACATCTGTGTAGGGGGTCTAGGTCCTCTCCAGGCATGGTCTTTAGCTGATACTTCAGTCTAAACAGGGGCCTCTTGGCCCTGGCTAGTTGACTCTATTGGCCTTCTGCTGTACCCACTGTCCCCTCTGGGGCCTTCTGCCCTTCTGCCCACTCTTCCCCAAGCCTCCCTGTGCTCGCTCAGTGTTTGGCTGTGAGTCTCTGCAGCTGTTTCCATTAGCTGCTGGGTGAAGCCCTCGGGGGACAGCTATCCTATAGCCCAAATTTTTTACATTATAAGAAAATTTAAAAAAATGTAATATCGTGCCAGGGTAGATTTGAAACTAGAATAAAATGGATCACTTAATTAAAAAAAATGTTCAAAACTGACAGAGGAAGAGAACGAAACCTGTGAAACACAAGCAACTTGAAAAGTGACGAGCTGACACTCCTACACCAAAAGCCACGGTCCTGGTAATCTGAAGGAAGAGTTCTTCCTATTTGGGGAATGTAAATGCACAAAATAGTAAGCAAGCATGATCCTAAATTTAAAATGTGATGCACTGAATCAATAGTGACAAGAATACATCCTGGAAATGTAAAATTAGTGAAGCACCCTACTAATGAAGTCCATTGAGTTCAGCAGTTTTATATGTTTTCAAATCATTGCCATGAATCTCAAAAGAACAAATTAGTAAAACTCAGGTCTCCTGATTTTTTGAGACTCTAGAACATATTTTATTTCACAGTTTTAAATGCAGTAAGAGCTTTGAGATTATATACAGATTTTGCTCTTTTTTTTTTTTTTCAAAATAAAATTCTGTAATATGGCCTACTTAAATGACTTGCCTAGAGTCTAATTTAACTCCCATGAAAATTGCCAGTTAAAGGAGTGAGGAAGCACAGTAAGTTCAGCATAAGCAATAGCAAGCTAGATCTTTGATTTCAGCTGCCTTTTCAAAGGAAAGAACTCACAACCTGGAGAGCAAACATAATTCTAAACTCCATTCTTGGTTTATGTACTTGACCATGCTGAGTATAACAGTCAGAATACCATCTAGTGATAATCTATTCTGATGAAAGCTAGAAAAGAAGTCAGCATTATTCCTGATACAGTTCACAAATGTGGACAGTTCTCTGATGTGAACTCCTGACTATCCGACCATCTGAAGTGAGTTCAGGGCTCTGGGATTCCCAGGAATTCAGCCTTAGCGGTTTCACTACAAACTGATCCTTCATAGCAGTCCTTGAGTATTCCATGAGCAAACTGTTTTCTATATGTATTTCTAGCACCTATAATACCATCTAGCAAATACTTTATCTTTGCAATGAATGGCTGAATGTAAAAGTGAGAGGATACAGCAGCAAACTTCAGCAACCTTTGGATGAAGGTAAGTGAGTCAAAACACCAATAATGCATAAATACGCATCTTAGAAATGATGCTGAGCACCTAGAGACACAAAAAGTAAAGCATGTGAGTATAGTTTATTCTATAGGCTATGGGTGGACTTTGGCATTCCATGTGGCTCTGTGGCTCTCTGCACTGTCTTTGACCCTCCTCCTAGATTTCCTGCTTCTTACTGTTCTGTAATAGTACTGCAGAATGTTTATCCTGGCCTAAATTCAAGTTCACTAGTTCTCTAATCTATGTCTGATCTGACATAAAATCTAATGATCAAATTTTAAATGATGTATTTTTCAGGTTTTGGATTATGTGGCTCTTTTACAAATCTTCAGGGTGATTTTTTTTCCTGGTTTCCAATTCCTTATTGAATTTTCATTCTTGGATTCAATTCTCTGAACACAGTAATAGGTAGTTGTTTTGAAGTCTGTGTCTAGTAATTCCACCTGCACTCTACCGAAGCACATCCCACTGTCTGTTGTATCCCTGGCTACTCAAGGTCTCTTTTGTCTTCCCTCCCTATCTTTGTCTATGCTGATGGCATGGTATTTAAAAACTATTTGAAAAGAACAAGCTGATGCATTGGATGAGGGCACCCTCTTCCACAGAGTTCCCATTTTCTTCTGCTAGACTTCGGAAGTGCTGCCATCTCTACTCTCTTTGTTTTCTAATATGGTGCTGATGGTCAAGCCGAGGGCCTTGAACATGCCAAGCAAGCATTCTGCCACTGAGCTGCTTTCACTACAGCCCAGGAAGGTTAGTGTCTGCATCTAAGTTCTAAACAAAAGATTCCCCAACCAACAGATCATAAAAGTCTTACTGCAGGTTTTAGAAAACCCAAGAGCTGCTTTGTTCCTGTTCTCAGGGAGCCCTTTGTGGCTCTAACTCAGAGAAGAGTCAGGGTTCCTACCCATAGCAGAAACCAAATGTTGACCTAGGAGGTATATTCAGAGCCAAGCTTCAAAGCTAATAAGCCATGATCAGCAGCCATCCTTAAAATATAACGTGTAATTATTTATTGAATGAAGACAATCCTTTCTCTAGACTCTAACTCCCACAGATACTTAGAAAATATTTTTCATATTTTATGCAAGGATTTTACATGTTCTTATCACCCACACTACCACTGTACGCACAGACACTTGCCTCTGCTAAATAATGAAATCTCTAGAAACTGGCAACAAGAGACATAACTACACATCATTGATGGCGAAAGAAGAAGCAGTTGGTAACATGAAGCCAACAAGGCTGCGCAAGGCTACTGCTTCCACGAAAATTCAGCTGCTGGTCCTGGATGATGCAGTAAGAGAAGTAAAATGAAGAGAACAATCACTATTAAAAAAAAAAAAAAAGCAGAAGAGCCTACCCAGGATGTCTGCTGAGACACTGTTAGAACAACTCTATGGGCAAATATGAAAAAAAAAAAAAAACCTGCACAAAATCAGGTTCCTAGAGAATACCGATTATTGATGAAAACAATAAATGAGACATACAAATCAGAGTTTCAGTTCAAGAGAAGTCACACTTTTTAATATGCATTCCCAACCTTAAAGTACTTGTAAACTTGAGTGTAGGTTTCTGCCTGTGTCGTAGCTCCCTTGTAGAGGAGTAAGCCTCTGGAATGTTACTATACTTGCTAAAAAGTAAACGGATACTCTTTCTTTAGTGATAGATTACATATCACCAACTCCCTTACTAGATCACAGAAAATAAAGATTTTGACTCTGTTTTAGTTACTTAAATATTCTGTATATAGAAGGCAAGATATTTGAATAATTAAAAGTGAATGGATCATTCACCTTATGACAAGCTTCACAATACTTTCAATTTCATATGAAATTCTACAGTTACAAAGTTTACTTTCTTCAGAAGTTCACTTTACTAAAATGATCTCCAAGTCCCAAATGCAAAACAAATGATGACTTCGGTTTTCAAGCAATGAAAAGGCAATGAAATCACTATTACAGTAGCATCTATTAACAGCACCATCTCAGAAAAGGGAGGAGCAAAGAACAACTAGGTTAGGGGCCACATAGACCATTTAAGAACCGAAAAAGGAATACAAAACATCAGCAGTTCTCCCCACAAGCATCCACCAGATACTTGCTCAAGTTTCCATGTTCAGGCTGGATCTTGTTATCTAAGACTTTGTATAGTCCCATGCTCTACAGCAGTTGTAACAAAATATCTACTGCATCTACTTGACAAATATGTTTCAAATAAGCCTATCAAAAAGTTTATAGCACAGAGCAGAAAGGAAACAATGCTATCTAAGCAGCTGTCAGTTTCCATTTCCTCACTTGGGCTTATGGAATATAAATAAAGATCAAATTTAAAGCACCTGAATCCACTAAAAACATGAGTGGTTAAATACTGTGACAAAAAGTAGTTGAAAACATGAGCTTCAATTTTTCTTTGTATAATATAACAAAACTTGGATTTCAGCTGACAATTTCTATACATGGGTTAAGCCCAAAGCAATTTAGAAATAGACAAGTCAAAAACTCCTTAAAAATAAATTAGGGTTTATAATAGAAATGCTGACAGATGCTCCTTTATAATAATGTCTGGTAAAACCACTATATTTTAAAAACAACTTCATCACAAGTATGTATGCAAATGTTGTATATTAAAATGTAAGAATGCCTGGACTATAATTAAATCAGAAGCATAAGTGGTTCAGTATAATATGTTATAAAGAAAGTGTGATGTGACAAGAAAATGCACCAAGTTAAAATATACTGCAAGAAGAAATTAGATTTAAACAAAAGGAAATATCAACATAAATTCCAGGGAAAGTAGTCAATAAGTACAAATGCAGTATGGTCTGAAAGTGACCAACTTCCAATATGGCTGATGCATCCCATAGTTACTCATAAAATCACATCCATCATGTGATGCCTAGACTAAGACAAAAATAGAAATTTAATAAATACATTTACAAAGTTTTAATTGCTTCTAGAATTTCTGGTCAGCTTATCATGACTTCCAATCTTCCAATGCTGCTATCATGTCTCATGTGTCTGTGTCACCAAGAGTTAAGAGCTGCTTTTCCACCTGCCCATTTTCAACTCTTCACATCTGTATTCAAACACAAAAAATGATTTTTAAAGCATTTAAGAATGAAAACCTAGTATAAGGAATTCTACCAGTATACAAAGAAAACCTTCATTTACAAAGACACTAAAACCAAAGAATCTACCTGAATTTATATTTCAAAGCAAACTAAAAATGCATAATAAATACAGATAATATTTTCACTCTGAAAGTCATATACCTGTCTCAGCACGCAAGTCAACCAGTGCAGGATTCATCTTCAATGACTTAAGATGGGCTTTCATAACATTATAACTTTATCTAATAACCATATTGTCTATTGGCATGGGTTCGCTCCAGCGAGTTATGATTTCAAAAAGAGGCCATCAACCCTCAAAGAGCATTTGACAATGTCTAGGACATCTTCTGTTGCCACAATGCTGTATTTCCTATCCTACTGGTAACTCATTATTTATCAGGCAGATATGCAACTAAAAGCATAATATGTAGAGTGGAAACCCTGCAAAGGCATCATTAGCCCAAAAATGTCAACATTACCACTAATGAGAAAGCTTACACTGCCGTTTCCTTACCAAGCGGGGACTGACCAGAGTTTCTCTTCCCTGTGATAAATAAATAATAAACACTCAAACTGCCAACCAAAACTCAGTACTGAACCGTAGAAAAGGAGAAAACTATCCAAAGGACCACTGAGAAAATAATCGCTCAGTGATGGCTCCACGGTGTTCAGGGCACAGTGCTGCCCACTGAGGGCACTGTGGTTCCCAGGCTGACGAGCTAGAGTGCGGCTTAGGTTTGGTGAATCCGAGGCTATCAAGACTTTCTGTATAATCAAATCCCAATGCCTGACACATTTTGAAAAACTGATATAACTATTTACAAATAGTCTTACTGACACCATTCTTTTTTATTTCTGGAAAACTGCTAATTTTAATGAGCTTTCACCTTTGAATCATAGTTCCACTCAGTTGAGTCAGAGAGATCAATCCCTGTTGTCTACAGCAGGCCTTCCCACCTTTAAAGACAGGTATCATACCACTCAGTATTCTATCTCCTAAATCTAATACAATTCTACAGGACTTCAGACAGCTCTTTTAAGAACTGATCCTTAAGATTGCAAAAAAAAAAAAAGTAATATCTAAGGTTCCATAAAAATGTATCGATTAATTACTAATTGATAAATACATTTTGAATGACTGCTCTCAAACCTATAATATTTATTTTCATGGGGAATATAATATTTACCAATTTCTATTATATTATACAGTATGTTGGCATCTGAGATACACTGCCACATTTAATAACAATTCTCTGAAATACATGATCAGATATCAAAATGTTCAGATATCAAAATGTCATTCAGAAAATTACTACAATTTCCTCAAGATCATACTCTTACTTAAGTTCATGCTCTTTTCATAGAATTGTGCTGCCTAAAGATAGGGATAACTTTCATTCTTTAAACCAATCAATAGGCTCTCATCACTGGGAACTAATTTTACAATAAAGCTAAATGTGATGATAATTTATGCTTACCTATATTAGAATTTTATTTAGCTAGCTACTAAAATAGCATTGCAATCAGCTTAAGAAAAGTCCCTCCAATCCCCTTATCTGAGTTCTTCTTTTCCCTACTTCTCTGTCCTTGTAGCCTTGCTTTGCCCTGGAAGACACTCCTTTTAAACCTTATCTCCATGCCTGCAATTTTTCTGCCATCATGTGGCTATGCCTAGGTCAGGGTATGTGTCTGAGAAAGGAACTGTGGGCCATCTAGACCACAATAGAGTAGAATCCAAGTAGGCATGCCAAAAAAGATCTCACTGCAGAGGAGCATAGCCAAACTCTGAAAGTTACAGTACAGAGAAATGCAAGAAAAGAGTAGTACATCATGTATGCAATAGCACTCTTAGTGATCTGACATCATATTTTGATAGAAGAGAAAACAATGACATATGTAAAGTTCTGAAAGAAGAAGAAGAAGAAAAAAAAAAACCTTCCAAACAAGAATACACTTCCCACCAAAGCTGTTTTTCAAGAAAGAAGAAAAAATAGTTAAGACACCACGCAAACCCAGAAAATTCTTTATCACATAAATAGCCTTGCAAAAGATGCCTAATATAGGTTATACATATAAAAGCAGAAGAAAAATAATTAGTAATAAAAATACATAAAACTATAAAGTACAGCAGCAAAGCATTTTTACATATGAGAAGTGGAAACCTCACCAATATAGTAAACTACCAAATCACAAAAAGAACAAAGAATATCTGAAGTAAACAGATAAAAACAATAAGAGAAGCAAAACTTTACTCAAAACTAATAACACTAAACATAAATGAACTAGATTTTCCAATTAAAATATACACAATACCAAATAGACAAAATAATGTAAAACTCAACAAGATGCTGACTACAAGAAATTCACTTTACCAGTAAAGACACACACAGACTAAAAATCAAAGATGAAAAGTATACACCATACAAACAGAAACCAAACCAAACCAAACAGGAATAGCTATATTATTATTATTATTATTATTATTATTATTATTATTATTATTAGAAAAACTAGACTTCATGACAAAAGATGCATAAATGAAAACTCAATAATCAGTTGGATGCTATTTTGCTGAATGTATTCATCAACTATATCAACTATAAGAGATTTCTGGTGTATCATTTATGGACTTCATATCTGCATGTCCTTTATATCTCTCACTTGTCTTATTGCTCTACTAAGACTTCAGGCACCTATGTTGAACAGAAAGAGGAAGAATAGACATCCTTATCTTGTTCTGGACTTTAATGGGAATGCTTTAGGTTTTTTATCATTTAGCACAAAGTGGATTCTTGTCTGTTGTCTTTATTAGATTGAGTGTATCCCTAGACTGTATCCCTAGACTCTCCAAGATGTTGTATTTTTTCAAAGACGTTTTCTGCATGTAATGAAATAATCATGTGGTTTCTGCACTTTATTTATATGATGAGTTAGATTGATTTGTGTATGTATGTTCAACTATCCCTATGTCTCTGGAATGAAGCTGACTTGATCATGAAAGATTAGCTTTTTGATATATTCTTGAATTTGGTTTGCAAGTTTTTATCAAGAATTTTTATGTCTATGGTCACCAGAGATACTGCCCTGTAATTTGTTGTTGTTGGGGCTTCTTCTGATTTTCATACCAGGTTAATACTGACTTTATACAAGTGATTTTAAATTGTTCCTTCCTTCTCCATTTTGCAAAATAGATTAAGGAATATTGAGCTTAGGGTTTTGTTTGTTTCTTTTGTTTTTTGTTTTGTTTTGTCTTCTAAGGTCAATTAGATTCTTCTCCGAATCCATCTGCCCTGGACTTTTTTTTTTTTCAGTTGGAAGATTTCTAATTAATGCTTCTATCTCATTAGATGTTATCTGTCTATGTAACTTACGTGCTTCAACTTGATTTAACTTTAGTAGGATATATATATATATATATATATATATCCATCAATTTCATTTAGATTTTTCCAGTTTGGTTAACTAAAGATTTTTAAAGTATATCTGAAGAATCACTACTTTTCTTCAGTATATGTTGTAATATCTCCTTTTTCATACTTCTTATTATTCTGGATCCCCTCTCTCTTTCTTATGGTTAATTGGACTAGAGATTTGTCAGTTTTATTGATCTTTCCAAAGAACCAAGTTTTCATTGTACTGGTTCTTTGTGTGTCTTTTGTTTGTTTGTTTGTTTCCATTTCATTAACTTCATCCCTGGTGAAGTTTGTTACTTTGTTTCTGGAGGAGTATCATTTGTTCTTGTTTTTACAGGCCTTCAGATGTATCATTGAGTTATTGATCTGTTTTTTTATTAATATAGGCACATAATGCTATAAACTATTTTCTTGAGATAGCCTTCATTCTGTCTCTTTTAATTTCATTCATTTCTAGAAATTTTTACATTTCTTTCTTTGTCCTACTTGTTATATAATAGTATGTTGTTTAGTTTCCATGTGTTTATCTATTCTTGTGGCTTCTATTGCTATTAATATCAAGTTTTACGCCATTGTGGTCCAGGAGTATTTTTTTTTTTTGATTGGGCATTTTCTTTGACTGAGTGATCCAATTCCTCTACCTTGTCTTTCATAATTTATATTCTCTCTTCTTCTTGATCTAATCTGATAAAGTTTTCCTCTGAGTTTTCTGTTAGAATTTGAATACTTCATTTTGCATTATATTTAATTTTGGGTTTTTTCACTTCTTCATTTAATTTATTTTTAAAATGAATAAAAAAGAAAAAAGGCACAAGAAACAAACATACAGAAACACCGATAGACATACAAAACAAAACCCATAAAAACACAAAATCAGAAACCATAATATACAAGCAAAAGACCAGTAAGTTTTAAAAGTAAAAAAAGAATGAAACAAAGAAAGAACCCAAACAAAACAATAAGAGACAAAAAAAAAAAAAAAACCTACAGAAATACCGTTGAGTTCATTTTCTGTTGACCATCTACTGGGCACGGAGCTTACCCTTTACTGTGGTTTATATACCCACTGAGACTCCATTGGAGAAAACTAGTTTTTTTCTTTGCAAGAGGTTATCAGTTCAGTTGGAGATAACTTCTTGGTTGGGGATGGGAGAGTGTTCCTACTTCCCCCTCTCAGTACTGGGAACCCATCTGACTTGGAGCTTTTTGGGCCCTGTGCACAATGTGAGTCTCTGTGGGTTCATATGTGTGTCAATCTCGTTGTGTCTGGTAGACACTGTCTCCTTGGTGTCATCCATCTCCTCTGGCTCTTCCAGTCCTTCTACCTCCTTCTCTCTGCACATTGTGCAGATGGGGGTCTCTGTTTGTTCCCATCTACTACAAAAAGAGGCTTCCCTGATGACTGATGAGTGAGACACTAATCTATGGGTACAACAGAATGTTTTTAGGAGTCATTTTGGTGCTGTGTTTCTTTAGAAAAACAATAATATTTGGTTTCCCCCTAGGCCTAGGCTCATGACCTATCTAGTTTCTAGTTGTTGGCAATCTGAGCAGTGTCAGGCATGGGAAAAGCCTGGGCCTTAAATCTGCTCAGATAGTAGCTGGTTACTCCAACAATGTTTGTGCCACTGTTGGACCAGCATATCATGCAGGCAGATCACACTGTGGACCACAGGGTTTATAGCTGAGTTGGTGTTGACCATTCTCCGTTGGTAATGGGCAGAGTACTTTCCAATACCATGAACACTAGTCAGTAGAGGGAAAGCTTCTCGATAGTTAGACCACAGCTTAATTCTACAGTACAGTGAACTATGTAACTGCTGTCTTCAGTTTGTGGAGACCAACCAATAATCTTGGCAATAGTATAAATTGTTTGGGGTTTCCATGGTACCTCCTAGAGGTTTTACATAGTGGTGAAAGATGTCTAATTGAGGCATTTTCTCCCCCATTATCTGGTGAAACCTTTTAGGTTTCTTTCATATGTGTTGAACTTTAGAGAAGCTTCTACAGAAATAGGTTCTGCATGATCCCTCAAATGGCCCTTAGTGTTAGTTTTCCCTCCCCATATTCCCTCTCCCTCCCTGTCTAACCCTCCCACTTCAGTCTCCTCTCTACTATATACCCTATTTCCCCTTCCTTGGGAGATCCTCCCTTCCCATTAGTCCTTTACTCTATAGCTAACCTCTGTGGTCATATGGATTGGAACCTGCTTATCAAAGGTTCAACAACTAACATCCATTTATAAGAGAATATATATCATATTTGTCTTTTGAGGTCTGGCTTATATCACTCGGAATGATTTCTTTTTCTGTCTCTATCCATTTACCTGCAATTTTCCTGATTTTTTAAAACAAATAAATAATATTCTATTGTGCCAATATCAAATTTTCCTATCTACCACCTGTTAATGGATATGTAGGCTATTCCTGATTTCTGGCTATTATAACAGAGCAGCAATGAACATGGTCAAGAAGTGTCTCTGAGTAGTATGTAGAGGCCTTTGGATATATGCCGAAGAGTGGTACAGCTGGATCTTGAGGTAGATCTATCTCCAGCTTCCTGAGGAGCTGCCACACTGGTTTCCATAGTGACTGTACAAGTTTGCACCCCCACCAGCAATGGATGAGCATCTCCTTTAATCCACACCCTCGCCAACATGAGCTGTCATTCGTTTTATTGATCTTGGCCATTCCTGACTAGTGTAAGATAAGATATCAACTTGTTTTGATTCACATTTGAAGGCTGTTTTCAGCCACTTGAGATTCTTCTACTGAGAATTATCTGTTTAGTTGTGTACTCCACTTCTAAATTGGGTTGGTTTTTTTTATCTCCCAGGTTTTTAGTTCGTTACATATTTTAGATATAGAACAAGTAAAATTTTTCCCCATTCTACAGCCTGCTGATGGTGTCCTTTGCCGTACAGAAGCTTTTCAGTTTTATGTGGTCCCATTATTAATTGCTGGTGTTGGTACCTATGTTATCAGTGTTCTGTTCAGAAAGTCTTTTCCTGTGCCAGTGAGCTCAAGCCTAACCCTTACTTCATCTTCTATCAGATTCAGGGATTTCTGACCTACTACTGCTTAATACATTTGGAGTTGTTTTGTGTAAAGTGATAAATATTGATCTATGTTAATTCTCCTACATGAAGCCATCCAGTTTGACCAGCACCATTTGTTGAAGATACTGTCATTCTTCCAGTTTGTATTTTCATATCCTGAAGTTTTATTTCATTCCATTTTCTATGTTTTCATAGTCTTCATTCTGTCATTTATTCATATTCTTTTTGTTCCTTGATAATACTTATTACTATTTAAAAATCACTACCTTCTAAGATTAAAAAAAAAAAAACTCAAGTGACAACACATGCTGGAGAGGATGTTGAGAAAGAGGAACCCTCCTTCATTGTTGGGAGGAATGTAAACTCATTGGTGGGACTGTAAACTCATACAACCTCTTTGAAAATCAATCTGGTGCTTTCTCAGACAATCAGGAATAGTGCTACCTCAAGATCCAGCTAAACCACTCCTAAGCATATATCCAAAATATGCGCAAGTACACAACAAGGACATTTGTTCAACCATGTTCAGAGCAGCTTTATTCATAATAACCAGAACCTGGAAACAACCCAGATGTCCCTCAATGGAGTAATGGATACAGAAATTGTGGTACATTTACACAATGGAATATTACTCAGCTATTAAAAACAAGGAAATCATGAAATTTGCAGGCAAATGGTGGGAACTAGAAAAGATCATCTTGAGTGAGGTAACCCAGAAACAGAAAGACACACATGGTATATACTCACTCATAAGTGGTTATTAGACATATAATACAGGATAAAAATACTAAAATCTATACTCCTAAAGAAGCTAAACAACAAGGAAGACCCTAGGGAAGATGATCAATCCTTATTCAGAAGAACAAACATGATAGACATTGAAAGCAGGAGAAGACAGGGAACAGGACAGGAACCTACCACAAATGGCTTCTGAAAGACTACTGATTGAGGTATTGTAGCAGAGGCCAAGACTCATAGTCAAACTTTGGGCAGAGTGCATGGAATTTTATGAAAGGAGGAGATAGAAAGACCTGAAGGGGACAGGAGCTCCAAAAGGAGACCAGTAGAGCCCCAAAAACCTGGGGCCCCTGCAGAGAATGATACCTCAATCAAGGACAAGGCATGGAGAGGACCTAAAACCCCAGCTCAGATATAGCCCATAGACTCAGTCTCCAAGTAGGGTCCCTAGTTAGGAGAGAAAGGTCTTTCTCTGGCATGAACTCAGTGGCAGGCTCTCTAATCACCACCCTTGGGGGGTGCAGCCTTGCCAGGCCACAGAGGAAGACAATGTAACCAGTCCTGATGAGACCTGATAGGCTAGGGTCAAATAGAAGGGGAGGAGGACCTCCTCTATCAGTAGACTAGGAGAGGGGCATAGTGGGAGAAGAGAGAGGGAGGGTGGGATTAGGAGGAGATGAGGAGGGGGCCATAGCTGGGATACAAATTGAATAAATTATAATAAATGATAAAAAAAAATCAAAAAGGAAAAAAATCACTGCCTTTAACATCAATTAAGTTTGTTTTCTCAGGGAACATAACTATAGGAGCACTAATTAGAAAATTAGTGACATATTGTCTTGGTTATTCATATTGTTTGTGGGTTTTGTTTGTTTGATTGTTTGTTTTTTTTATGAGACTTAGAACTCTGAAGTTAAGTCATTGGTAGCATCTCTTAGTAAAGAAATCTTATCTCTCCTTTGGTGAATGTGGTTTGGATCTCTGTTTTCTGTTACCCCAGCTTATCAGATTGTAGACAGGTAAATGGGGCTTAGGATTCAGCCTTGGAGCAATTCAATATTGTTGCTCGAATGAGTATCAGAAGTACCCCTAGCTCATCTCAGGCTAGGTATCTCTCTATGTCCACGACAGACTTCTTTATACAGTTAGAAGATTCTTACAGCTAATCCTCCAGCATCTGGAAGAGATTCTCTGTACTTCTCAGTCAGCAGGAAACGGAACTGTCGGTGCAAGTCTAAACTGGAAACAGGGATGGGGGAGCTGAGGGCAGACTGTGAGGATGGGCAGAGCTGGCAGGGTGAGTCCACAGAACCTACCTGGAGAGGGGCAGCTGGAAGATGGCCATAAGGATGGGCAGAGTTGGCAGGGTGATTCCAGTTCTCCCTACCTTAAGACAGGGGCTGGAGAGTGGATCTATTCATGGGGGGTTTAATTGACAAATGTGTATCAGAAAGTCAAATGTGGCTTACTTTCACAGTGGGAACATGAGTTACTATACAATGTTTTTATTCTTGAACCATTTTCTGATTAATACTATAAATATGAATTTTTTTTATTTACACAGTAAAATAAACGTTTGTTTTGAGGCTGTGAATCTAAAATCAGTCCCTAAAGTAGACTTTCCTAAGTCTATAGCTACTCCACAAAACTGATAGACCCAAATTCCAAGTCTATTACAGGCGCTAAATGGGAGACTCACAGCAAAAAAATTTCAAGGAGTTTTCTGTGGGGTTTCTTTGTTTCTCTTTAGAAAAAGCTACCTCAATGTAAATGTATAAGGTAGATAATTTACCATTTATTAATGTCTTAGCATTTTTCAGTAGTTACTACCCAGTAATAGTTGCTGCCTAGGTATGAGAAGTAGCCCCATTTCTCAAATGGCTTAAGTCAACAGCCAGAGAGAAGAACTGTGAGGCCTCTTTCCTCCTCTTCCTCTTCTTTACCTCCTTCTCTTCCTCCACCTTCTTTTTCCTCCTTCTTGTCTCCCTTTCCCTCTCCACCTCTCTCTGACTCAGTGCAAAGGACTGCCTCCATGGCTAAGGCCCCCTATACCCATGATCTCTAAGTAAGGACCCTTTTAACCTGGAATTCTGGGGAGAACACAAGGTCACGCCCCCAGTGCAGCAGTGACTCATGGTCAGGTAGCATACACTGAAAAGACGCCAAATAAATGTCACAAGAGTACACACCGGATAAACATGCTTCCTGCCATGTTAGACACCCCGATCACCAGCTTAACCAGGTGTTAGGCTGTCAGTCAGGAAAAGGTAGAATCCTGTGAACAGTACACAGTAAACCCCCAGGATTAGGTTTCCTTCCTTTTCCATGAGGTAGGGTCGATAGCAACCCTGGTACTGGAACGCTAATTTAAATGGAACTCTCCAATCATAAGTATGCCTGTGTCCATATACCTGCAACTGTAAATGGAATGCAGTGTGAGCCTATTGTTTTATTCTGTATAGTCATGGGGGAAAAGATTTATTCTGTCCATATTCAATTTCAATTACTCAAGTTCATTTGATATACAGCAGACACTATATGCTGAAGATGCAACTCAGCAAAAATTAATCTTTTTATATGTACATGCCAGCCTCCTTGCACTTAAAAAAACCTAGACTTCCAAGTTCTAAATTTAGAGTTACAAAAAAATCTTGACCTAGAAGAGATAAGCCTATCACAGAGATAAATGGTCTTGACATCTTCATGTCTGACTGCAAAAAAAAAGTCAAATTGGGCAAGCAACACAATAACTCCGTTCATTAAACAGAAAATGCAAACGCATTTTAACTATAATTTTAGTCCCAGTATTTTGCTATAAGATTAGGGTAGTACTTATTTGAGTAGCAAGGGAACAGCAAAAAGATGCTGTCAGAATAATTCTTAGCCACTCATTAAAAATTTTAAAAAAGGAACACTGTCCAGAAAGAAAAGAAAAAGTCTGCAATTAAAAGTGGGTATCCATTTTAGAAGACTAGAAACAGTGTGATTTACTTGACTCAAATTAGTTATCACCTTATTTGTATGTTTTCCGTTAACACACACTGGTAGAGAACAGTTTTCCTTTAGGTCTCTTGCAAATAAGCCTGGCAATAAACAGCAGCAACTGGCTCATTAAATAAATATCAAAACTGACCAAGGTCGGGAAGATGGCCAGATCTCCTTACGTGAAGTCTGAAATGATGCAAGGAATACAGGTCAACATGCCAGCTAGCGACACTTGGCACACACAATACAGCTTTCAAGCCTGCAAACTGCCTCGGTTGTGTGGCTGCTATCACACAGGCTGGAGCAGGCAAAGCCACTGAAATAATCACACCACAGACAAACGGAAATCAAAAATCTGCAATAGCAATTAGCCACCAGAATCTCACTATGTTTCTGTGGTCTGATGTCCATTTCCATGGAAACAGGAAAAGGAGTGAGAGGCAGCCAAGAGAAGAGATGTCAGAACTTGTCAGGTTCAGTAGCTGGGGCTGAGAGCTGAAAATACCTTTTTTTTTTTTTTTAACAAACAGATTCAGCTGACTTTTGGCACTAAATCAATTCTCAAGTTGGGCAATGTCAGTCTGCTTAGAGAAACATAAAGCTGGAAAAGGAGTCTAGGTTTTATTTTTAAACACTTAAATTAAGGGAGAAGACAAATGAAAAGATAACTGTTGGAAATTCTGAATTTCTAAAACATAAGACTACAATGCTGTTTCTGTTGGAGATCAGACCCTCTGCCATGATGAAGGAAGACCATCGCGGGGCTGCTCTGGAATGACCACCAAAGGGGAGGCAGCGCTCCTGAGGCAGGAGAGCATGCCCTCCGCAGGCACTGCAAGCAGTCAAGAGCACGTGTGTGGGTGAATCTCACAGGAGGTTCTCCCAAAGGAGGTGCCGCCTAGGATAAGACATCAGCGTGAGATGAAGCTACAGCAGAGACCACTTCAGAAAGCGCAAAGACACGAGGCAAGGGGAAGCAGAGAGGATTAAGAAGCAGTGGCTGCTTCGAAGCAGGAACAGAGCGGCAGCAGGGAACTGTACCATGGCCAGATCAATCAGGGCTGAATTTCCAGGGGTGGAGTTGAAGTTTCGTCCAGAAAACAAGGTGCCACGGAAGCATCTGAATGAGGCATGCAACCTGACAGGATCTGCACCAGGGAAGGTCAGCGAGGCTAGCTCAGCTTATATGAGACAGGCACAGAGAAGGGTTTAAACGGAAGACTACCCTGATGGCGGAGGAATGGGCAGAGCAGTAGGCAAGGGCAAGCAGGACACAGTGAAGGCTAGTCACTGAGGATGAAAGAAGAGCCAAGGGTTTGGACCTGAATATCCAGGTGAAGAGCAGTTCCAATTATCAAGTGTCTGTCACAGACAAAAAGAATTTCGGGTGTGTGAGATAACGATGAGTTTTTATCTGGACTTCATGATTTTTAGGCATCCCTGGGATGGCCAAGGAGAGCGATTTGATGATAGGCATTTGTGATGAGTAGATGGATCTATGACTCAGCACACCGGACCTCAACATATGTACCTGGACTTCAGAACTGGATAAATGGTGGGGGTTGGAGGAGTGGAAAGAGGAACAAAAATCACAAGATGTTCTAGAGATGAACTGTGCAGGCTGTGGTGTGTGTGTGTGTGTGTGTGTGTGTGTGTGTGTGTGTGTGTGTGTGTGGTGTGTGTGTGTGTGTGTGTGTGGTGTGTGTGTGTGTGTGTGTGTGTGTGGAGGAAGGGCACATGCATGCCAGGTGTGCTTGTGGAAGCTGGAGGACAAGCTGGGGTGTCAGTCCTCACCTCCACCTTGCTTGAAATAGGGCCTCTTGTTTGCCCTGTGTATAGGAGGCTAGTTGGCCTGAGTGACTCTCCTGTCACTGCCTCCCATCCCATTGTGGAGGATTACAGATGTGTGCCACAGCATCTACCTTTACATAAGTTCTGGGGATTCAGACTCAGATCCAAACGTAAGTCCTCATGCTTGTGCAGAGAGGGCTTTAGTGACTGAGTCACCTCCTCAACCAAGGATTAAATTTAAGTTTAAATGCTGACTGGGTCATTGCTACATTAATGACCTAGAATGAGGTAATTTCTAAATCTGTAAAACTTGAATAAGTATTGCTATGCTGAGGAATGGTGTCTAAGAACTACACAGAGAAAGAGAAAGTCTAAAGTATAAGGAGAAGAATGAGAGCAGACAGGAGTCGGATTGCCACACACTGCAGGAGGGAACCAACTCCTCAAGTTGTTCTTTGGCCCCCGAAAATTGTGGTGCAAGCACAACCACGTGCACAAGAGCAACAATAACATTTTCAGATTATTAAACAAAAACTTCAATCAGATTACAAAACACTTCAATCATTCTGGCATCAATTTGTCTTTCAGAGATTATACAAATGTACTTTTAAGAGAAAATTTAGAGCTTTTAAAACTTCAGTTGCGCGTTTGAGATAAACGCCCAGAGAACTGGTGAGCTATCCTATGACACTCCGTCAAATTTATTTACTGTACCTTCTTCTGCCTCAGTTTCCTCATTGTAAAAACCAGAACGGTACTATTAGAATTCTGTGGGTTAAAAGAACACTATACACAAGCAAAATAAGATTTGGCACATAATTTGGTGCAGGGGCATACACATGTGATCCCAGCTCAGGGAGTTCCAGGCCAGCCTGGTCTACAAAGCAGCCCACTACACAGAAACCCTGTCTAGAAAATTAAAAAAAAAAAAAAAAGAACCTCACAGAAACATAACCTTAAAAAAAAAAAAAAAAAAAAAAAAAAAGAACCTCACAGAATCATTTCATTAGACATAGAAAAAAAAAAAACTATGACAAAATCCAATTCTTCATGATAAAAACCTGGAGAGATTAGGGATACAAGGGACATACCTCAACATAATAAAGGAAAATTACAGCACATTTATAGCAAACATTAACCTAAATGGAGAAAAACCTCAAACCAATTCCACTTAAATCAGGAAAAGACAAGGCTGTCCACTCTCATATCTACTCAACCTAGAACTTGAAGTTCTAGCTAGAGTAACAAGAAGGTAAAGGACACAAACTGGAAAGAAAGAAGTCAAAGTAAGTTGGACAAGCCGAGGGGAACAAACCAGTTAACAGCCTTTCTCCACGGTCACTACTTCAATTCCTGCCTCCTGGTTCCTCACTTGACCTCCTACCCTGGACTCCCTTGATAACGGACTGTGGTGTAAAAGTCGAAGGCAAATAAGTCATTTCTTTCCTAAGCTCTCCAAGCAACAGAAACCAAACCACAAGTGATACAACCATAGTAATGTCTATCAGCGTTCAACTAATCATGAGAAAAAGATATTGTATCTTATCACTGCTAAAATCCATAGCCGTAAGATTTATCACTATTTTATGTAGTGTCCAGAAAGAAAAAAAAAAGCTAAAATTAAAAGAAAATGTTAAGTGACACTGAGACAGTTTCATAATGTTTATTATGAAATTCACTCTAATTTCAGAAATATTTCAAGCAGAAATCAATGTATCTTATGAAGAACAATTATAGTATCATCCTAAAAAGAAAAAAGCAGTCTCAATCCCTAACACATCCCTGTGGTTTGAGGAACTCCAGCAGGCTTCAGACATCTGACTCTGATCTCTGATCCCTCAACTGTACCTAGAGACAAGGTAAGGCCTTTCCTGCTCACCAGAGACCACAGCTCTGAGAAGCTTTCCTGAAGGATCAGCAAGCAATCTTCCATGACTTTCATGAAGGCTTCCTCATTATCACTGCAGTAGACAAGACATAATTACTCCTGTCATACAGACTCAGTGCAAACCATTCCAAGTTAGTCTTCAACATCTGCAAGAAAGAAAGAAAGAAAGGAAGGAAGGAAGGAAGGGAGGGAGGGAGGGAGGGAGGGAGGGAGGGAGGGAGGGAGGGAGAGAGAGAGAAAGAAAGAAAGAAAGAAAGAAAGAAAGAAAGAAAGAAAGAAAGAAAGAAAGAAAGAAAGAAAGAAGCCTATTGACTGAAAAGAGAGGAATTCTTCATAAAGGTTTGGCAATTAACCTCTGTTTTAAATTGATTCATTTCAAAGGGAAATGATTTTAGCCTCAGTGGTTTCTGCTACTAATGAATTATGTCTACTCCTTTCACCCTCCTTTGATTGTTATAGCCCACTGGTGTGGCACAGTTTCTAACAACTCTTCGTTTTGTACTAATTTTGACTGCTGGTCTTCATTAAAGGAGAAACTGCTATTTTACCATTTCTCAGAAAGAAGATGCACCACTGACTGACAATGGAGCTACAGTTATAACCTACCATTAGCATAAAACGGCTGTCCATGACCTCTATATCATTACTTTCCCCTGATACATAGAGAGAAGAAAACGAAAAAGGGTTGCAGTGAAACTACAATGGTAACACCAATTTCCTGGTATTTTGTTGTTGTTCTTTTCTACATTCAGGGCTGGTATTAGACCACATTCTCTGTTTTGCTCTAATTTCCCTTACTTATGTAGTTATATATCAGAAACATCAATAACTGAAATATGTTGTTAAAATCTATATCCTCAGTCTAAGACAGACCGAGGGCAATGACCCACTGTGAAATTAAAGAATGACTCTCCATACTCAGAATGGAAGCTGATATGCTGGAATAAAGCCTGGGCCAAATCCAACTCTCTTTATGAAGCACTTGTGTCAGCATTCGGTAGGCAAACCCATTCCCTGAGCTCACAGCCTCAGAAGGCCTACCAACAGCTCAGAGTGTATTTGCCCCTGGAAGTTATACCCAAGACAAGCAAACACTTTGGGTTGGAAAGTATGGGAAAGGCCCAGGTAAGAAACACAATATGGGTGTAAGGTGAAATCTGAGGGTCGTTTTGATTTGCATTTCCCTGATGGCTAATGAGGTTGAGCATTTCTTTAAGTGTTTCTCTGCCATTCGATATTCCTCTGCAGAGAATTCTGTTTAGCTCTGTACCCCATTTTTTTAATTGGATTACTTGATTTTTTGCTGCTTAACTTCTTTAGTTCTTTATATATAGTGGATATTAGCCCTCTGTCAGATAAAGTGTTGGTGAAGATCCTTTCCCAATCTGTAGGCTGTCGTTTTGTTCTGAGGACCTTTGCTTTACAGAAGCTTTTCAGTTTCATGAGGTGCCATTTATTGATTGTTGCTCTTTACCTCCCCCTGAGGGGGAAGCAGCATTACCAGGCCACAGAAGAAGACAATGCAGCCACTCCTGATGAGACCTAATTGACTAGGATCAGAAGGAAGGAAAAGAAGTCCTCCCCTATCAGTGGACTTGGGCAGGGGCACGCATGCAGAGGGTGGAGGAAGGGAGGGATTGGGACGGGAGGAGGGAGAGAACCACAGGGGGATACAAAGTGAATAAAGTGTAATTAATATAGAAAAAAAGAAAGAAAATCAGTAGCCTTTATGTATTAAAAAAAAAAAAAAAGAAACACAATATGGTGATGAAAGTTCTGTAGCAGAAGACTACGAAACAGGGTAAGAAGGCTGGCTGTGCCACAGAAGTCCACTGCAGTTAACCGCTTCTGCCACAGCAAGTAGAATGGAAGAGGACAAGCCAGTTCCAGTGTGCAGGACAGCACATGATGTGCCCCGCAAGAGAACAACCCTCCCCCCAAAAAAAATCATGGCCAGTTGGAGCCTGAGGTGGGATGATGTGAGGCCAACTGGTGACAGCAGCAGAGCCTAACTCAGGACACATGATCAGAATGACAGCACATGGCCTTCCCTGAGCTCCCCAAGCCAAGTGTTCCAGGTCCCACAAACTGCTTGAATGTAATACTACACAGAATGAGAAGCGGCAGGCACAGTAAGGCAGTAATGCTCCCTTCTACACACCTGATTGCTGTGCTTTGTTTCTATTGCTTTCTTGATAAAAATCACCCATCTAGCGACACCTCAGATCACTAAGCAGTTTTACTAGGTAAAAAAGCGTCTCTCTCTACCCCTGCCTTCACGGGGGCCAGCAGACAGATGTAGATTGGTGGAAGAATGGCAGATCTACTCTAATGCTTGAGCAGTTTGGCATAATTGACATGGAAACAGTTGGTACCAGCCTTTAAAAGAGATACAGTAGCTTGTGGTCTTAGAATCTATTCCAGCAACATGCAGAAACAACTGTGCAGTACAGTATTCAAAACTACATAGATACGCATTGTCATCACTGTGATCTGAAGGCTCTCATCTAAGTCATCTCTGATAAGTACCATGGAAAAAGGCATGTTAGTAGTTAGAAAAAATAGCAATGAATATTGATAGGCTGCTTCTAAGTCCTTTCACAATCAGTCCTTCGGAAGCTGACCACAGGTTTCTTCTCTAACATGAACCTAAAGAAGGCTGTGACATCTGTTACTCTAAGGCAGTCCCACCAGCCAGGGGGGTCAACACTACATAACAGCTTCTGCCTTAAGTTCCAACATTCATGCACTCAAACAAAACACTGCTAAACAGTCTGTGTCATCAAACTCCCAGTCTACATAAATGTCACACTTAAAAGTCAAAGTAGGTTTGTAACTAAATGTTTCACTTTACATCTGTGATGTCTATAACTGTCTTGTGCATCCTTCCATCTTCCACATCTAACCAACACCCCAAACAGCAAATGTTGACTTCAGATAATGACGAAAAGTCTTAGCACATATGAAAAACACAGCAGAATTATCTGTACCACTAAAATAAATAATTGGCTAAAGAATGAATGCATGATTTTTAAAAGATTAATCAAACCAGGCTTCTTCCTGGTGATATTACCTTTTAAAAAATATCTCAAAGAAGCTGGGCATGGTTGCACACCCCGTTAATCCTAGCACTCAGGAGGCAGAGGCAGGTGGATCACTGTGAGTTCAAGGCCAGCCTGGTCTACAAAGTGAGTTCCATGACAGCCAAAGCTACATAGTGAGAACCTGTCTCAAAAACAAACAAACAAACAAACAAACAAACAAACAAAATAGCTTTAGTCATAATACATTCCTATAGTCTTATTCTAATCTATACTTTTTTTAATTTTTTAACATTTTTATTTATTATGTATATATACACTGTTCTGCCTGCACGTCAGAAGAGGGTACCAGATCTCATTATAGATGGTTGTGAGCCGCCATGTGATTGCCGGGAATTGAACTCAATCTGTACTTTTAAAATAGAAAGGGAAACTCAAAACTGGGTTCAGCATAATTGTCTCTTTAGCCTTAGATTATGTTTTCAAAGAGATCTAGTAGGAGTAACTAAGCCAGTCTATCCAGAAACCATGCTTGCTTTTCATTTGGTTGGATAGTTTTGCTTTTCAAGACAGGGTCTCCCTGGGTCTCCTGCCTCTGCCTCCCGAGTGCTGGAATTAAAGGTGTATACCACCATACTTGGCCCATGTTTTACCTTTCTTAGGATCTAATTCTTTAAAGTGTAAGAGTTTTAGGTACCTGAAAGACTGCTCTCTATCCAACTGACTTAGTATTCTTAATTCTCTTTTTGTGTTTGCGTTTTTGTATTATTTTTAAAACCATCATATCCGTGTTAAAAGACATGTGACATATGTGAGAACATGTTTCTGCAGTCCTTCCACATCCTCGCCCGCACCCCTTAACCCAAGTTGACCCTTGTAGCCTGTGTCCTGTCTCTTTTCCTTCCTTCTTTCTTCCTTCCTTCCTTCCCTTCGTTCCTTCCTTCCCGCCTTCCCTCCTTCCTTCCCGCCTTCCCTCCTTCCTTCTTTCCTTCCTTCTAAGAATTTAAGGCTCTGCCAGGGTGACATGCAGTGTTACCCAGTTAACTGCGACACTAACACTTAAACGAGCTCTACCAAATGTTGCTGAGGCCATCTGTGAGACTAGTGGGCACACTCCGGGTGTTTCTGGGTGCTACACCATGACCGTTACTTCGATAGCTCTGCTGAAGAGCAGAGGACTGCTGTATTTATTCTTAATTCTACATGTTCCAGAGAGACCCATCAAATTACTTTTAAATGTGAAGAGTACCTGATGACATAAAAAGGACAGGGTGGAGTGAATATGCGTGATGACACCAGGGGCTTTACCTCCAAGTGGATGTGTCCCCAGAAAGACAACACATTTTCTTGATGTACTTACACAGCTAACTTGTCTTTAAAATCTCATTTAATTTTGCATCTCTTTGTCTAATTGTCTACAAACATTGAAAACTTAATGCATAACAAAGTATTTTGTGTTATTTACACATCAAAAAGAGAAAAAAGAATAAACTCCTTAGAAACTAGCTGAGTGTGCATGACAACAAGAACGTATGTGCTGCAATGTTTCCTCGCCTCCATATACAGAGTCACTACTGCCCGCAGGAAGAACCTCAAACACCACCGCCGTCAGTCACTACTGCCCGCAGGAAGAACCTCAAACACCACCGCCGTCACTACTGCCCGCAGGGAGAACCTCAAACACCACCGCCGGCAGTCACTACTGCCCCGCAGGGAGAACCTCAAACACCACCGCCGTCAGTCACTACTGCCCGCAGGAAGAACCTCAAACACCACCGCCGTCACTACTGCCCGCAGGAAGAACCTCAAACACCACCGCCGGCAGTCACTACTGCCCCGCAGGAAGAACCTCAAACACTACCGCCGTCACT
>NW_026590701.1:2387823-2418313 GCF_907164565.1 Psammomys obesus
AAACACTACCGCCGTCACTACTGCCCCGCAGGAAGAACCTCAAACACAAATGCTCACAACTGCTAAGCTGAACTCTAACGGATTCCTACCTGTAAGCTGTGGGTATAATAACAGATCTGGTAGAGAAAACAGTTTGCATCAACTGGATAATACATGTGTTTCTGTATAGACTTTATGCTGGCATAATACTGATAATAAAATTACATTTTTTTTCAGAACACATTAGTCATTACCTAATAAACTCTATTGTTGCAAACATTAAATAAAGAAAAGGACTTGGTTGTTAATTAAACAAAAGGAAAAACTCTCCTATTATAGCTTCCTGTACAATCACTTGCCATTCGAAAAACTATGTATCGAATTCCTTTGGCTCTTCCCTTGAAAGGTACTTAGGGGAGTTCAAACATTTTCTTTTTTCATTTAATACAGGATTAAGCAGAGTTTAGCCCAACTCAAAGGCAAAATTCTTTAGAAAACCAAGGAGTGAGAATATTCCTTATTCAAAAGTTGAAATTCCGCTGGTATTAGTGGGAAATCACTAATACCAACTACCAAGGGGAAATGTGTCATTCCCATTGCAGGATCAGCTAAAGTGAAAAGCTTCTTTAGTTGCTAGGAAACATCACTCATTATATACCATTATCCGAACCCTAGACAAGAAACTGGCATCTGCTCCACATTTGGGATACTAGAGATTGAACCAAAACCAGTGAAAATGCTGCCGAAACCCCTGAGCTCTGAGTTTATGCTGTGCCACAGTGGCGCCCCATCCACCGACTGTTCCTTTCCCTGCTTCTTTCTCTAATGACTAAAACTACCTTCCAATATCCTACACTTCCAAAATAAGATTCTGAAAACAGGAAAAAGGAAAACAAAAACTTCCTCAGGAATCTTTAATAGAGAAATTGAAAACCAGTAAGTTATTCATAGAGTGAAAGACACTAAATGTTTCTACCTTTAATGATTAAGATCAAAACAGAAAATAAAAACATAATTTCAGATATGAGGAGAATAAAAAGAAACACACAGCAATAAATTCAGCGCTGAAATGACATTCCAGCGTTTGTCTGTCTGGTTTTCTGTTTTATACTGACATGCTTTTCTGCAATGCATCAGAGAACACAATCCCAAACATACACCAAATGCAGTCAGCAATCTCCCCCCTTCCTTTTAACTGCTGAGGTTCCGAGAATATTGGGCAACACTGTACAGATTCTGTACTAGAAACCAGCAAGTTGAAAAAGCAAGAGACTTCCAATTCAAGCACTCTATATTCTGAGAATTGAGACATCTTTCAGAAGCTAATCAAAGCTGGCTAAAGGATCTCGCAAACCACCCTTCATTAAGGCAGGATGATGCTGGCAGTGCTCCATCCCACTGAAAATCCTCACCACCCATTCATGCGCAGGGCATTGCAGTGACTCCTGGCTCCATTCTGAACTCAACACCCAGTCCTTGGTGTAACTTGTTCTCAAGGGATTCTGCCTTACTAAAATAGCATGCCCAGCGTCTGCCAATCTCTCTCTTCATTCCCATATTAACAGGATCACTTCCTACTAAGGCTGCCAGGTACAGAAGAAAAATTATAGGAGACTCACTTATATATCAGATTTTTTTTTTTAAAGTACAGACATGTCTACATTATCCCTTGGATCACTAGTGCTCAAAATAGCTGGATATCCCCGTTTATCTGGCAACCTGGCTCCTACTCTACACTTTGATGCCCTGATCCTTGACTTTTCTTGGTGTATTAGACCTGACTTTCCTCATATAACCCCATTTCCAGCTTCTATTTAATTCTATATATTTTTTAAATAGCCTCAGTTTTCTGATGCTCTTACTTCTCTGAACACAACTAATTTACCTGCCATTTCCCATACCATTCCACATCACAGAAGATTCTAAATTATTTAATACCATCAGTTTTATCCTGGCTCTGGATTCCTTCTGACTGTGTGTCATTAGTAGTAGTAGTAGTAGTAGTAGTAGTAGTAGTAGTAGTAGTAGTAGTAGTAGTAGTTACATTTTGTTAACTCTGTATCCCAGCCGTGTCCCGCTCCCTTATTCCCTCCCAATCCCTCCCTCCCTCATCTCCTCCCTGCCCTTTTCCAAGTCTACTGATTGGGGAGGACCTCCTCCCCTTTCATCTGACCCTGTTTTATCAGGTATCTTCGAGACTGGCTGCAAAGTCCTCCTCTGTGGCCTAGCAGGACTGTTCCTCCCTTAGGGGGTGGGAAGGTCAAAGAGGCTGCCCTTGAGTTCCTGTCAGAAATAGTCCCTGTTCCCCTCACTATGGGAAACCAAATGGTTACTGAGCTACCACGGGCTACATCCGAGCAGAGGTTCTAGGTTATATCCATACATGGTCCTTGGTGGAGTGTCAGTCTCAGAAAAGACCCCTGTGCCAAGATATATTTGGTCCTATCCTTTCCACGTCATATTAACTCCCCTTTTTTCATATGATTCCCTGCACTCTGCCGAAGGTTTGGTTATGAGTTTGCATCTGCTTTGATACACTGCTAGGTAGAGTCTTCCAGAGGCCCTCTATGGTAGGGTCCTGTCCTGTTACTTGTTTTCTCCTACATCCAATGCACATCCCATTTGTCTTTCTAAGTGAGGATTGATCGACTGTGTGTCTTACATAAAACAGAAATTAACTTCCTTGATTCTCTCATTAACTGACTGGATATTTTCCCACTTTGGATTCCCTGTGCTGCTGCTTCTAACTCTAGATCCAGCAACACGTGTGTCCATGTAAAGATTACAGCTTCACAGAGTTACTACAAATGAGGACAAATGGTTGGAAGTTTAGCATCCAGTGGGCCAGATGCTGTTGTTCATATCTTTATCACCATGTGTTCCTCAGGAGGAAGTTAAAAGCACTACTGACTAATTGCAAAACTCTGGAATATAATTAGAAATGCTAATTGTAATTTTTTTGGGTTAATTTTTTATCCAGCCACTTTGCTGAAGGTGTTTATCAGCTGAAGAAGTTCTCTAGAAGAATTTTTGGGGTCACTCATGTATACTATCATATCATCTGTGAATAGTGATACTCTGACTTCTTACTTTCCAATTTGTATCCCCTTGATCTCCTTTTGTTGTCTTATTACTCTAGCTAAGCCTTCAAGTACTATGTTGAAAAGATATAGAGAGAGGAGGTAGCCTTGCCTTGTCCCTGATTTCAGTGGAATTGACTAAGTTTCTCTCTGTTTAGTTTGATATTGGCTATAGCTTGCTGTATATTGCCTTTAATATGTTTAGGTAAGTGCCTTGTATCCCATCAAAATACCAACACAATTCTTTACAGACCTTGAAATAACAAGTCTCAACTTCATATGGAAAAACAAAAAACCCAGAATTGCCAAAACAATCCTGTACAACAACAGATCAACTGGAGATATCTCCATCCCTGATCTCAAGCTGTACTACACAGCAACAGTAATAAAAACTGCATAGTACTGTCATAGAAACAGAATGGTGGATCAATGGAATAGAATAGAAGACCCAGAAATAAATCCACACACCTACGGATACTTGATTTTTAACAAAGAAGCCAAAACCATACAATGGAAAAAAGACAGCATCTTCAACTAATGGTGCTGGTCTAACTGGATTCTACATGTAGAAAAATGCAAATGGATCCATATTTATCATCCTGTACAAAACTAAAGTCAAAGTGGATCAAAGACCTCAACATAAAACCAGATACACTAAATCGGTTAGAAGAAAAAGTGGGGAAAAGCCTTGAACTCATTGGCACAGAAGACAACTTCCTGAACAGAACACCAACAGCACAGGCTCTAAGAGCAATACTCAGTAAATGGGACCTCAAGAAACTGAAAAGCTTCTGTAAGGCAAAGGACATTGTCGTCAAAACAAAACAAAAGCCTACAGACTGGTAAAGGATCTTCACCAACCCTATATCTGACAGAGGGCTAATATCCACAATATATAAAGAATTAAGAAGTTAAACAGCAACAAGTCAAGTAATCCAATTAAAAAATGGAGTACAGAGCTAAACAGAGAATTCTCGACAGAGGAATATCAAAAGGCAGAGAAACACTTAAAGAAATGTTCAACATCCTTAGTCATCAGGGAGATGCAAACCAAAATGACCCTGAGATTTCACCCATCAGAATGGCCAAGATCAAAAACTCAGTGACAGTATATGCTGGAGAGGATGTAGAGAAAGAGGAACCCTCCTCCATTGTTGGTGGGAATGTAAACTCATACAACCACTTTGGAAATCAATCTGGCACTTTCTCAGACAATTAGGAATAGCGCTTCCTCAAGATACAGCTATACCACTCCTAGGCATATATCCAAAATATGAAAGAAGAGGGAGGTAGTAAGACCTAGAGAGGACAGAAGCTCCACAAGGAGAGCAACAGAACCAAAATATCTGAGCACAGGTGTCTTTTCTGGGACTGATACTCTAACCAAGGACCATTCACGGATATAACCTAGAGTCCCTGCTCAGATGTAGCCCATGACAGCTCAGTATCCAAGTGGGCTCCCTAGTAATGGGAACAGGCACTGTCTCTGACATGAACTCAGTGGCAGACTCTTTGACCACACCCCCCTGGGTGGGGAGCAGCCTTGCCAAATCACAGAGGAGGACAATGCAGCCAGTCCTGATGAGACCTGATAAGCTAGGGTCAGATGGAAGTGGAATAGGTGTCCCCTATCAGTGGACTTGGAGAGAGGCATGGGAGGAGATGAGGACATCTCAAGAAAAGGGATGGACTATTAAGAGAAACTGTCACAAGGAAAGCAAGTGCATTGGCCAAGTGGTATTGCCCACCCCATGTTGTCTCTTCTGCCCTCTGCAGACATCAGTGGCAAATGGTCATTTTGTGGTCCCAATTTAGTTAAAAATTAAAGCTGGCTTTGGAGTAAGAGCGCGGCTCCTTCCTTCTTCCCATGCATGCTTGCTAAATGGAAATTCAAAATCTCTATCTTATGTCAGAAGAACCACTTGGTATGGGCTAGAGGAAAACAAAAAATAAGGGACTATTCTGTTGCTATTGATCTCATAATCTTTTGGTTTTTAGTTGACTCTAATTTTTTAAGATACAAATATTATTTCAAAATCTGTAAAATTATTATGTCTATATAAACTTTCTGTTGTGATTTAGTAGTTATACAGAGTACTAATTCTAGAAATAAGCTTCATCTAGCTTTTTGTATGTGTTACCAGATTTGAATCTGAAGCAAGAAACTAGAAACAAAGTTTGTATACCTCCTATGTACTCAGTAGATTACAGTCCTCAAACCTTTCTGAGATCTGCCGAACATGGCATTTTAAAGTTTGGGCTTTCTACCACTCCTAACACCAACCTTTTAGGTTTTCAAGAAGATGCTGGGGACCCGGAGTGACAAATCCACCTGGAATGTGTAACACCAACCACTGGGAAAAACTGCTCCATGCTTCTTCTGCTGCCTGGTTCTGCACCAACGGGGCACACCTCTGCGTTAACTGTCATGTTCTGCCTACTCAGGGTTGCCACTAAGCTGACAATCACCACCCAAAGATCAGCTTCGGACTACAGACTGCTCAGGACATTCAAACTGCTCAGTTCATATGAGACTAACATGAACATTTTCCAGAACCTTGTACTCAAAAATACTTAATCTTAAAACTGCCAAATACAACCAAGCTGAACACAGTGGAAAGCTTGGCAAAAATTGCTTAATTTTTGTAAATAGTTTTACTGTGTATTTTCTTTTTATTTAGACAAAAAAGGGAGTATAGAATAATATAGGAACAATTGGAAAAAGGGTAGATTATTGAATGTACTCTTATAGATCGTTGTATATTGATACAAAATAAAGGTTATAATTGGTATAGATCCTTTGTATACTGATACAAAATTAAGGTTATATTTTTGTTACAGCGTACTATGAATTAACTCTTTTTAAGGTTCTGTACCTATGCAATTCTTAAAAATGCAATGTGAAGTTCTAGTCCTTTTGAAAGCTACTATCACAAACTGTTTAGAATAATGAAGAAATGCAAATTAACAGTCAATCAAACTTGTAGTTTTGTTGGGTACTTGTTTATTTAATCATACATGTTTTCTAAGTTAACTGTCAGTACATAGCTAGAAACAAGCAATTCACATATACCAAAAATAGATTGATGGTCTTCAGAAACTTGGCATTATTAATTTGAGAATTTTTTAACAATGAGACATGTCAGCTCCTGGCAGCAGCCCCATTCAACTTCAAGGATGATGATGAGCATCAAAAAATTCTCCTTTTGGAAATGGTTTCAAATGGTTTCATATTCCTTGCCCAGATAGCTACTGGGCAAGGAATGCCCCTGCTTGTACTACAGACAGAATGAGGGACAACAGGATACAGGAAAGTCAACTGGTGAGCTTTGCAAGGACAAGGTAGGTAAGTCCTTCATAATATCTGCTTCACAGACAAGTCTGTCAGATCTTCTGAGCCAGAAGACTGAATATTATGCTCCAACTATAAGGTATTGAGAAATCTTGGGTGACTGTCCAGGCAACCAGAAGTCTCTGTCATTTCTATAGTTTTGGAAGTTGCAAGCGCTACACTTCCTGTTTATTCCGATAATATTTATCATTCTCAGGTCTCTGATGGGCTTGAAGACTAAATTGTTATGGTCTTACAATGAAGCTTAGGTTCTTCAGGATTTAAGAAGATGTTTTATGTCTGAAATGATGGTTTTGACTGGTAATGCAACTTCTGATACAAAGTGATTTGGGTCCAGACCTTTGGACTCACCAAGACAGGACAGACAGTGGAACACCGTCTCCAAGGCTGCTGATTACACATGGACTAGACACTGTGAATGTACTTTTACCTGATAGGATACAATTTGTTGATGTTAGAGAAAGTCTTTTATATGGACAAAAAGGGGGAAAGGTTGCAGGATATTTGATCCCATTGTGAACCCCACAAGTGTGAACTGAAAAACCCTGTTTTTGGAAAAGTGTGACTGTTACCTAGGGAGGAGGAGTCAAACTTTCATTTGACACCATTCCTCTTTAAACTACCTGTCTATTTCCCAATTTTTCCCTTTCTGTAGCATATCTTACTTAATAGCAGAATGTATCCCTGTCTCGACTGTCTTGCTTTGAATTTATTCTCCAAACCCTATAATCTGACTTTTTCTGCCAAAGGTTCAAATGGCCACATTGTATGCTAGCTACCTCCTTTCCTATCACAATCCTCATTCTCACTAAATTTTGCCATTTTTAAAACTCTGCAAACCACAGATTTCCAGAATCAAGTAGAGAGCTCGACAAGTGGCCATCCAAGTTGTTTTTTTTTTTTTTTTTTTTTTAAATCCAAGGTTTTAAAAGATCACCCAATGATTCTTTCATGTAAACATGCTGGAGAGCCACTGATCTTAACAATCCAATAATCCACTGATAGTAAAATGCATTATTTATGTTAAGTATTACAATAAAAAATAAACAATAAAAACAAACTGCCTAAAAGGAACTGAAGTCTAATAAAAGAGCCCAAAATAATGCTGAGACATCAAGGAACCAAGTTCTCTTTAACTTATTGTAACTGGACAATTCATGATATAGAAAGAAGCATGCATCTATCAACTTTTGCCTTGTCAAAAGAAAATAAAATTAGAGCACCTTCTTATTAGCATGAACCACAAATAGTCACTCTTGCAGTTTTTTACTCTGAATTCATGTAACCAGAGTAATGCCAAAAACTTGAAAGACAATTTGGTTGAAAGTTAGCTCTTGTTTAAAAATGTCCCCAAGTGCCGGGGAAACAACAAATAACCTCTCAGAGAGAACCTAACTTCACTCCAGCGATGAAGCAATCCTAAAAGGCCAACAAACAACATGAGAAATCCAAACATCTATACGATGTTGTTTCATGGGTATATTACATATTAATTCACATACTCTCATAGTGGAATTGCTAACACCAACCCCATGCTACACATGAAGAAAACAAAGCTCAGGAGTGTGGCTGATTACATAACTATAAAATGTGAGAAGAGAGTAAAATTGGGCAGGTGAGGCCAGAGCCATGTCCCTAGCTTCTGCACTATGGACCTAAACCTATGATGTCAACATTAATGGGGTAGCCAAGTATAAAGAGTTAAAGATAAATTTAAAAGATTACAAGAAATTACCAAAGCTGCCTAAGCTGACATGACATCACTAGAGGAAATATAGATTTTTTTTTCCACAAATATCCAGGGACAGAAAACAACAAAACATCATTTAGAAGCTTGAGAAACCAATATCACATCAGAATTCAACAGTGAAAATGCAGAGAAAAAAAAAAAAAAAAACACATTTCCAATAAGTGAGATACGAGAAAAGATATCGCCAGTAGATAAACACCAAAGCAAAATATAGAAGTAAATCTCTAGTCTAAAAAAAGACACTAAATAAAACTCAGATCTAAACAAGTAAAAACTACTGAAGTAATAACATAAAACATAAACATAAAAGATTGTTTTCTTAATTTAAACACAGCGAGTACATTGTATAGCAGTGCTGAATGTATTATTCCTGTCTGCATGTGTAACACATGTCACAAGTACAGTCGGTGGCAAACGAAGCTGCAAAGATCTTAGCCTTATATTACACAGTACAGTATCAGTGTTGCTTGTTTGCTCATTTCACAGACTCCTGTATCAGAAGCTGGCCTCAAACATGTTATGTAGCAAAGATGACTGTGAACAACTCATCCCAATGTTGAGAATACAGGTGTGCACCTCTACACTCAGGTATACTGACAGTATTTGAAGAAAATTGTGATAACTTAAGAAAATATATTATAAACCCTAAGGCAGCTAGAGAAGAATACCGACCACTAAAACTTAACATAATTTAAATGAAATCTAAAAAATACTAATTTTTAAACTAAGAAAACATATTATAAACCCTATGGCAGTGACATAATAAAACCAGGATAAAACTAAAGAAAATATAAATGAATAGAGAAAATTATTTCATTTATCTAAAAGAATACGATAAAATAAAATTACTTTGAAAAAAATATATGTGACAAATGGAAAAAGTCAAAATAGAAGACTTAAACTCAATCATAGCAGCAATTAGACCACATATAAATTCAGCATCCAATTAAAAGACAAAAATTATTAAACTAGATAAAACAACACAACTAAATGTTTGTTGACCTACTTTAAATATAATGAAATTGGAACAGGCTAATATGAGAGGCCTGTGCTGTCACATGAGGCCATGGTGCAGTGTGCCTGTGCTGCTGCCAAAGGCCATGTGGCAGCAGAGTCTCTGTTGATGTTTAGAGCTCACGTCACTACCAACGGCCTGGTGGGCGACCGTGGTCTAGGCTGCCACTTGAGGCACGGTCTGAAGGCTGGGCTGAGCTGGCCTCTCACCAGCCACTGCACAGCTGCACCAGTGACGACATGGGTGCAGGAGCTGGCCCCAACCCTTGCCTGGGAAGCCTGGTGGCATGGATGCAGGGGAGCTGGCCCAGGAGTTGGCCCACCCTAACATCCACCCCATCTACGAGCTGCTGGAGTACGTGAAAGGGCCAGTCCTGGAGATCTAAAGCTGCAGGGTCTCCACGACTCAGGGAAACACAGGATATCCTAGAAGAGTCTTGACGAGGGTCAGTACATATAGTGTGGCAGAAGCCAGAGGCCTGGAACTAGACTAATGGCTCATTGCAATAAACACTGCAAGTAAAGCTATTTGGGAAAAAGAGTATACTGTGTGATATACCATGACATCCTGAAGCTTCGCTGGACAGAAAGTTTTTTGTTTTTTAATTTTAATTTTTTTATTTCCTTTTGGGAGGGAGTTACAAGGGTGGAAGGCAGATAAAGAAGAACTGAGAAATGAGTGGGATTGAGATACATAATATGAAATTCACAAAGAATCAATAAAAATATTATATATATATATATATATATATATAATGAAACTGATGTTTAATGGTGTGAGGTTGTGGCTCAATGAGCTTGCTTAACATGTACAAGGCCTTGGGTTTGGTCCAAGACTGAAAGGTGAAGTTAAAAGAAAGGATTTTTAACTTTCAGTTACATGAGAACCGAGTATTAAAGGGGTTGGGGATTTAGCTCAGTGGTAGAGCACTTGCCTAGCAAGCACAAGGCCCTGGGTTCGGTCCTCAGCTCTGGAAAAAAAAAAAAAGAGAGAGAGAGAACCGAGTATTAGTTGGAAGAATGGAACACCTGACAAAAGCAGCTTAATAGAAGATGCTTTACCCTGGAGGACATTCCTAGGGTACAGTCCACTATAATGGGAAGTCCTGGCTGCAGGAGCTAGAAGCAGCTGGCGCATAGAAACCACAGTGAGAAGGCAGAAAAAAATGAATGTCTATGGTAAGTTCACCTTCCCCTGCTCTTTCAGTCTGGGGCCCCAGAACATGCTGTGATACTGCCCACACTTACTGTGGGTCTCCCCACCTCCATTAGCCTAATCTGGCTCTTCTGGGAGGCTAGATTCTGCCTTGGCAGTCACTACTAACCAGCACAGCACAGACACAAGAGTCTCAGGTGGCTATGTCAGGATCAGGCTGACCTCACAATGACAAGCTTGTCAGAGACATGGAGGAACAATCCATAGCAGTAAATGAGTGAATTCACAAGGAAGATGTCCAACTCTAAACATGTTTATCCGACAAGAGAGCTTTCAACTATGTGAAGCAAAATCTAAACCTCCTTTTAGTTTCAAAATTATAGAATGATGAGACAGTAGACAATGAGTGATTTGAACAGTACTGTCAATAAACCTAATCTAAATAAAAAAGACAAGAGCATTAGCCTGTATTTTTAGTACAATTACTGAAGTACACTCAAACTATCCAAAACACACAGAACACTGACGAAGATGGAACATGCACTGACCCACAAAAGTCTCCAAACGTTAAATACACGATAAAACACACTCTCTACCCAACACATTTCAATAGAAACAAAACTGATTAAGTTCCTAGGAAAATCAACAATGTTTAGATATCGATCCTACTATATATATCCGTAAATAATAGGAGAAAAAGAAATTATAAATTAATTTAAACTTAATAACAATGAAAACCTAAAGAAAATCATAATTTATGGGATTCTAAGCAAATCCTACTGATAAAAGTACATCCTTAATTACTTATATTTTTAAAAGAAGAAAAATTGCAGGGAGTAGAGAGACGGCTCCATGACTAAGAGTGCTTACGGCTTCTGCAGAGGACCTAGGTTTGATTTCCTGGACTCACATGGTGGCTCAGAATCAGCTGTAACTCAGTTAGGGGGATCTGATAACCTCCTCTGGCTTCTGTGGACTCCTATACATACATACTGCATATAAATTCATACAGGGTCACATCCATACACAAAAAACTAATAAATAAATACCAACCTTAAAAAATAAAGTATTAAAACTCAGTAATCTAAGTGTTTACTAAAGATGTTAAAAAAAAGAACAGCAAATGAAGCCACAATATTCAAAAACAGAAAAATGATAAAAACCCAGAAAGCAATAAAATAGTAAACAGATGATGAATATAGATATTTTAAAAGCCAAAAGTTGGTTCTTTGAAGCACAGAATATAAACAATAGAGAATAAAAGAGAAAAATCAACAAAACTAATATTAGGAATAAAGAAGACATTGTCACATGCTGTAGCCTACTTTAAGATGTAATAAAGGAATACAATGACTAAATTTCACATATTGTACAATTTGTTTCTTTTCTCTAAGTTCTTTAAAGATTTCTAAACTGGGCTTTTGCCAAATGTTGAGAATGAATAAAATCTGCTGACTGGAGTGTTCCGACGGTGACTAACTTTGGAGATCCCATTTGTACAATGCAGGCAATTAACGCAGTTATTCTATATTTTCTGACAGTATTCAGCAACAGAGAAAAGAAAGGCTGGGATCAGACAAACAGAGGTCCCAGGGACAGAGGAATGTGTGCAGAGGGGCACTGGGTCACATAACTGTAACAACCAACAGGACTGGTGGAAAGAGGAGGAAATGCAGTCAGAGGCTTAGCAGCTGGAATAGTAGGAGGACTCAGGACAGTACCAGTCATTACACCTCCTACCTATCAAGTACATCCCTTTGTCAGATATGCTGGCTGCAAACTGTAACAATTCGTACATCATCAAACACATGAAACACAACCCTGCCGGAATAAATAATAGTTAATGCAACTTTCGTACCTGTCTCAGTAGTTTCTCAATGGCTGACATTACCATAAGGCCTCTCCAAACAACTGGCGCAGTCTCTTCAACCAAAAAGCCCATAGACATGCTGCAACAGAAATCCAAAAATGTAATTCATCAGTGCAGGTTGACAATATCTTTCTGAAAATACAAAATTTTAAAAATACACTCACCAAGCAATGCCATAATTCAAAAGAGGCCTCATTAGGTTGTCTAAAATAAGAGGGAAAACAATCTCTTTTAGAAGAGTACAGCACTGCATAAAAGCAGACTTTCCTCACTTTACACACACATGGTTTGCAGAATGGTTAAACTGGGCTAATTAACATATTCATTACCTCTTACGTTTATCATTTCTTTGTGGTACAAACACTTAAATCCACTTTTGGCAGTTTTGAAGTACATAATAATGGTGTACAACAGATCACAGAAACTACCCCCTTGCCTAAATGGTACCATGCATCCACTGATGAAGAAACCATGTACCGTCGGGTTAAAATCCTCCCTTTTCGTATTCTGCTCGGTGATGATTAGCTCCACTGGCACCTGGCTGGTTCGGATCGCCTAGGAGGCACTCCTCTGGCTGTGTCTAGGAGGGGGTTTCGGTGGGAGCTGAGGCACGATGGAAGACCCACCCTGCGTGTGGGCGGTGCGAACCCGGTACAAAGCTCCCAGATTAGATACAAAGGAGCGAGAACTGCCCTCTGACATCACCTGCTGCTCCGTGAGGAAGCACTGTCCTCAGCCACGCCACACTCAGGTTGCCACCCTTTCCTCCCCTCAGTGAACTAGACCTCCTACACTGTAGGCCAAAGAAACCTTTCCTCCTGTAAATTGCTGTTTGTCAGACATTCTATCACAGGAATAAGAAAATAACTAACACAATCCTCAGCCTCTCGTTAAACAGCATTAGGGGTTCGTCTCTCTCCCACACCAAACCTCTTTGACAGGTCTGGTCGTACCACACACATTGCGCCAGGGTGAGTCCACCTGATCCTACCGTTCACACACCCTCCCCAGGGCCTGGTTCTAACCCAGGTCCAGCAGCCTTGTGCCTCAGCCTAGTTTACCCTGACCATATACCCTTAACCGTATACCCTTGACCCATCCTCCTCTATTCAGAAAAGGTCACCCTCTTTGACTAGTGTGCAGCTTCAGGACAGACAAGACATGACAGAGACTGATTTAGGTACAAACCTTTAGACTCATTTAGACAGACTAGACAGTATTTTCTTCAAGGCTGCCAAATACAAATGAGCTAATATTTTACTTTTATATGTGGCCTTCCTGGTTGTTTCACAACTGTTCTTATTGTATGTAGTTTATTATAAATAAATAAAGTCCATGTGCAAAAAAAAAAAAATCCCAGATCAGAGATATGGACCAGATGTTCAATGAGAACATAGAAGAAAACTACACCAAACTAAGAAAAGACATACCCATACAAATACAAAAAGAACACAGAACACCAGATAGATGAGACAAGGAAAGAAATTCCCCACGGCATAACATAATTAAAACACTAAGTATCGATGACAACAAAAGAGTGCCGAATGCTGCAAGAGAAAAAATACAAGCCGCATAAAATGAAAACCCACCAGAATAAGATTTCTCAATGGAAACACTGAAAGACCACAACTGCCAACCTAAACTTCTGTACAAGCAAAAGTATCTCCAACAGTTAAAGGGGAAAGAAAAACATTCCAGTTACAAAAGAGTATAAAAAATTATATCCACCAAACTATGCTCTGAACACCCCACTTTTTCCAGTTTATAGGAAAACTGACAGAAGAACAAAGAGAATATCTTTTATTATTTAGCATTATTTTAGCTGTCCTGGTGTGGCTTTGTTTGTTTGTTTGTTTGTTTGTTTGTTTTTCAATATGAAGTTAAGAAGTAACCTTTCAAGGAAGGTCTGTAACGAACTGCATTGGAATTTTGCTGAAAAAATTACTGGAGGTATCACCATCCCTAAGTTTAAGCTGTACTACAGAGCTATAGTAATAAAAACTGCATGGTACTAGAATAAAAACAAAAAACAAAAAACCTGTTGATCAATGGAACTGAACTGAAGACACAGACATAAATTCACAAACTTATATAGACATCTGATTTTTTATAAAGAAGCCAGAAATACACACTGGAAAAAAAATAATCAACAAACAACACTAGTCAAAATGGATGTCTGCACGTAGAAGAATACAAATAGATCTATTTTTTTATCACCCTACCCAAAACTCATGTCCAAGTGGATCAAAGACCTCAACATAAAATCAGATACACTAAATCTAAGAGAAGAGAAAATAGGGAACAGCCGTGAATTCATTGGCACAAAAAGATTTTTCTGAACAGAACGCTTATACAGCCACTATGGAAATCCATATGGTGGTTCCTCAAGACACTGGGAATCAACCTATCTCAAGACCCAGCTATACCACTCCTGGACATAAACCCAAAAGATACTCCACCATACCACAAAGACACTTGTTCAACTATACTCACAGTGGCTTTATTTTAATAGCTCAAAACTGGAAACAACTTAGATATCCCTCAACTGAAATATGGATTTTAAAAATGTGGTGCTTTAACACAATGGCGTATTACTCAGTAGGGGAAAAAAATGCCGATTTCTCTACCCCACTTCAATCCAGACATTGATTGCATTGTGATGTTTATTCTAAGCATCATTTGTCTCAAGTCTGTGTAAACATGCCACCATTTGTTCTCTGTATTGTCAATAAAACAACCAGCCAATGCTGAGCAACAGAAAAAATAGAGTGGGGCATCCCAGTCTGGAGGGGAGGAGAAGGAAGTGAGTAGGAGGAGTCGGAGAAATTGGCAGGAAAGGACTTAGAACCAGGAGGAGAGATGAACCACACCTAAGATATGACTAAAAGCAAGTATAATGGGGAAAATCTGAATGGGAGGAAACTATGCGGGCTTGGAGGTTTAGGCTGGAGTAACTATTGCCTAGCATTGTGCTCTACATTAATTAAATAAATCGTAGTCTCTGTGTGGTGATTTGGGTGTACAGCTGGTTTAGGAATAACCACTGTTTAACTGAAAGATAAATAAATAATAAATATTAATAATCAACAAGAGACAGCTGGCATTGGGGAGTGGAAACCTAGTACAATGGAAACATCCTGGAATCTGTAAGGATGACCCTAGAGAGGACTCCTAGCAACAGAGGATACAGAGTCTGAACTGGACGTCATTTGTAGCCAGGCAAAGCTTCCAGTGATGGGGATGGGTTTCATCACACTGACTTGTAGGCCAATGGAGATCCCTGAACAACCCAGGTTGATGCAAGAAATGGTCACTCTCTGAAAACTGACAGTGGGGTCCTAATGCCACACAGCTCACTGAACATAGAAAGGTCAAGCTGGTACAGGCTTGACCTATGCTCACCCCTATGCTCTATTCTCTTTAGTGCAGGAAGGTACTCTGTAGGCTACAGGAAAAGAAACCTGGACACCAACCCAACCACAACACCCTCCACCTACAACCTGTCCTACGTGCAATATGTGCTCAGGCAATGGTGGTACAGAACCTGTGGGAGTGGCCAACCAACATGTGGTTTAACTCGAGTCCCATGCCACGCCTAATGCCTGACACTGCCTGGATGGACAGGAACTGGAGACTGAATATCCCAGAGACCTAGGGTAATCCAAACACAACTGACAAAAAAAAGAAAGAAAGAAAAAATCAGTGAAATGATCCTAATGATGTCCTACTGTATTCACAGATCAGTACCTTGTCCAGTCATCATCACAGAGGCAGCATATGGGAGCAGGTACAGAGACCCACAGCCACACACAATCTAGAGAGAGCCTAAAGGGAGGAGTTCATCAGGTCCCTCCTGTAGGAGATGGGAGAACCCCCACAGAAGAGTGTGAAGAAAGATTGTAGTAGTCAAAGGAAATGGAGGACACCAGAAGAACATGGCCCCTCAAGTCAACAAAGCAGGACTCACATAGGCTCACAGAGACTGACACAGCAAGCATGAGGTCAGCACAGGTCTGGGCCAGGTCCTCTGTGTATGCTATGGCTGTGAGCTTGGTGTCTTTATGGGACTCCTAACAGTGGTAGCAGGTGTATCTCAGACTCTTTTGCTCTTAAAACGCTTTTCCTCCCATTAGGTTGCCTTGTCCAGTTTCAGTAGGAGAGCTTTTGCACTGTTCTACTGTAGCTTGTTTTGTCCTGTTTGGCTGTTGTCTTTTGGAGGCCTGTTCTTCTCTGAAGAGGAAACAGACAGGGAGTGGATCTAGAGGAGAGGGAGGTGTGAGGAGAGCTAAGAGAAGGGAGTGGAAACTGTGGTTGGGGTGTATGACAAAAGAATGTATTTTTAATTTTAAAAAGTAACAAATAGACATCATAACAAATAGACAGACAATAGACAGACAGACAGACAGACAGATAGATAGATAGATAGATAGATAGATGACATCTTACTTCAAATGGACAAACCACTATCCATAGGATATTTCCATCCAAATACCAAAGAATGTACATTTCTCTCAGTATACAACTGAAGCTTTTTTTTTTAAAATAGGCCACATTCTGGGACACAAAACAAGCTTAACAAATTCAGGAAAAGTAAAATTATCCCATATATCCTAGCTGGTCATTATGTTATAAAATTTAAAATTGAAGGCAAACAAATCTCCATGAAGTTCAAAACCTCACAGAGATAAAACAACATGTTACTAAATACTGAGTGAATGGGTTGGGGGTGGGGAACCTTCCTGAAAGTAAATGAAAATGAAAACGCAGAGCGCATGTAAGTGCATGTGCTCACACACACACACATGATCATCTTAGTTACTTTTCTATTGCGTGAACAGACATAATGATCACGGCAACTTATAGGAGAACAAAGTTTATTAGGCTTATGTTTCAAAGAGTGAGTCCATGAGCACCATGGCAGGAAGAGGGGCAGCAGGAAGCCAGGCATCACACTGGGAGCAGCTGCCGTCTCACATGCTTATCAGCAATAGGAGACAGAGGAACTAACTGTGAATGACATGGGCTTTAGAGACCTCAAAGCCTGCTCCAATAATACACTTCCTCCAACAAGGCCACCCTGCCTAATCCTTTCCAAACAGTTCCAGCAACTGTGGTCAACTATTCAGATATGTGAGCCAGAGAGGACCACCATGATGATGGAACTCAAGAATTTGAAAAAAAACAAAAATAACTGAAACCCAAATGCAGTAATAGTAAGTAGTGCTAAAAATAAAAATTTAAAAAAAAACTGAGTAGAAATTAATGAAAAGAAAAATAAAATTATACAAATATTCAATGAATCGAAGAGCTGGTTCTTTAAGAAGATAAACAAGACTGACAAGCCCTTGGTTCAACTAACCAAGAGAAAGAGACAATCCAAATTGACAAAATAAGAAATGAACAGGGAAACATTATAACAAATACCTAAGAAATTCAGAATATTATAGAGAACTAATTTTTAAAACAATACCCCATTAATTTAGAAAATTTACAAAAAAAAAAAAGGATGAATCTAATTCACCAAAACTTCCAAATTTAAAACAAGACATCAACAACCTAAATTTATCCATAAAAAATAAGGAGATTTAAACACTAATAAAAAACCTTGTAACTAAAACAAATTGCCAAGGCCCAGATGAATTTACATCAAAATTCTACCAGACTCTCAAAGAACATCTACAACTAATAATTCTCTTTTTTTTATTTGGAAAAACAGAAACAGAAGGAGCTCTTCCAAATTCCTTCTACAAAGCAAGTATTATTTTAATGCTAAAAACACATAAAGATACAATAAAAAAAAATTACAGAATATCCTTGATAACTATATATACAAAAATTCCCAATAAAATACAAACTGAATAAATGTGTGCATATATTTCAGAGATATAATAATAGTGCATATCAATAAATATGTATAAACTACATAAGTGGACTTAAAGGTTTTTTTTTTTAATCACAAGATCATTTCAATAGATGCAGAAATATCCTTTAACAAAATCCAACATGTCTTCATGATAAAAGTCCTAGAGTCAGTAGGGCTGGAGGGAACATACACCAACACAATAAAGGTTATATATGACAAACCAGCAGCCAACATCATCCTAAGTGGAGAAAAAGTTGGAGCAACTCCTTAAATCAGGAATGATACAAGGGCTGTCCACTATCCTTATGCCTTTTCAACATCGTGTTGGAAGCACTAGCTAGAGCAATACAGCAACAGAAGGAAATAAAAGAGAACAAATTAGAAAAAAAAAAAAAAAAGCCAAACTAGTCCTATTTGCAGATATGATATACATAGAAGACCTAAGAAATTCTACTAGAAAACTTACAGAAATGACCAACAATTTCAGCAACAAGGCAGAATACAGAATCAACTTAGAAAAGTCAATAGCTTTTCTATATACCAGCAACAGCACACTGAGAGAGAGTTCATTGACACACTCCCAATCACAAAGAGAAAATAATGTCTTAGAAAAAAAAAAATACATAGGAAGAAAACTAAGAAAGGAGGTAAAAGACCTATACAATGAAAACTCTAAATCTCTGAAGAAAGGGGTTGAGAAAGACATTAGAAAATAGATAGACTTCCCATGTTTTATTGGTTGGTGTAATTAATACTGTGAAAATGACCATTCTACCAAAAGATGTTTACATATTGAATGTAATCTCAATCAAAATTCCCATCTCATTCATCACAGAAATAGGGAAAACTATCCTTAAATTCATTTGGAACCACAAAAGACCCTAGATAGCCAAAGCTATCCTGAACAAAAAAAACAATGCAGGAGGAATTATCATTCCATATTTCAAGATGTATCACAGTGCCATAGTAGGAACAAAAACTATGGTACTGGCACAAAAATAGCCATGTAGATAAATGGAACAAAATCAAAGACCCAGCATTAGCACACATAGGCAACTAATATTTGGCCAAGACACTGAAGAGATACACTGAGAAAGCATAACACTTTTAACAAGGTATTATGTATCCCATGGGGGAAACTGGGTATCCACATACAGAAGACTAAAATTTCTACCACCTTGCACAAAAACAATGGACCAAAGACCTAAACCTGAAACCAGAAACACTGTAACTGCTAAAAAAAAAAAAAAAAAAAAAAAAAAAAGGACAGTACCCAGTACCCTATATGATATAGGTATAGGAAGGACTTCCTGAATAGGACTCCATTTGCTTTGAAATTGCAGCCAGCAAATGAAGAGTGGGGAGCAGTAAAATTAAAAGGCTGTACATAGCTAAGGAAATAATCAAGTGAAGAAGCCACAGATAGGGAAAGAATCATTGCCAGCTATACATCTGACAAAGGAGTAATATCTAGAATATATAAAGAACTCAAAAATCAGAGAGTTGTAAAAGCAAATGGCACATTTAAAAAAAAATTTGCAATGGGTCTAAATAGAGTCCTCAAAAGAAATTAAAAATAGCTAATAAATATCTTTTTTAAAAAGGTTTACCATTCTTAGTAATCAAAGAAATAGAAATCAAGACAATTTTGAAGTTTCATCTTACCCCAGTCAGAATGGCTCAGATCAACAAAACAGACAACAAATACTGAGAAGGATGTTGGGGAAGGGGCCCTCATTCACTGTTGGAGGATTTACAAACTGCAGCCACTCTGAAAATTAGTATAGAATTCTCAAAAGGCTAAAACTATATCTACCATTAGACCCAGCTGTACCGCTCTTCAGCATAGGCCCAAGGAAATCAACAGGCTGGGGACTAAGACACGGCCAAGTACCAAGTACAGGCTAGTGAGTCATGGATCTTAAAGAGAACCTACTATCACCTCATTGAACGAGCAGTTTCCATCTGCATTCAAACTGTGTACTTTATACACAGGTAAGTGTAGCTCTCCTCTCTTTTCCCTTTGTACCACCTTCCTACCCTCACCTGAAAGCCAGCCAACTTTCCCAATAAAAACATTCACCTTCTAGTCCAACTGTTACAAAATCAAAACTCACATTCTCAAGTGGAGAGGTTCTATTAGGAAAACAACTTAACCGAAATAAATTTTACATTACACTTTTAAGCTTGCAGGTTCTGGGAAAACTAGTTTCATCATTCCTACCCTATACCCCACCTCACCTTAAAATAATCCATCCATGAGCTATTCAAAAATGGATCAATGACCTCAAGGTAATTGCTGAAACTCTGAACTGCTAAAAGAAAAAAAATACAGGAAACATTTCAAAATAGAAGCATAGGCAAACATTTTTTGCCAATAGCTCAGGAAATAATCCCAAGAACTGACAGATGGGATTGTATGAAATTAAAAAGCTTCTGCATAGCAAAGGAAACAATTACCACAGTGAAGATGCAGTCTACACGATTAAAAAAAAAAAAAATCTTTGCCAACTGCATAGCAGACAGGGGGTTAACATCAAGAATATATAAAGAAATGCAAAGCTTAAATCCCTTAAACTACATTACCTGCTCAATAAATGAGCTAATGAACTAAACAGTTCTCAAAAGAAGAGGGCAGGCAGACAGAAGTGGGTTACAAAAAAAAAAAAAAGAAAAAAAGAAAAAAGAAAAGCCCATAGTACAATGACCAATATGTATCAAGATGCTTTAATCAAAACCATCACTTTGCATGCTGACCTAAAGATTTTAAGATAGTAATGTTTTTAAACAAAAACCTTAACTTTGATTAGGCAGAAACTGCTGGCTCTTTAGAGTATAAATGGCAGAGCATACAAACCATGTTGGTATCTCACATTCTTGTCTGTGAACTTAAGTGAATGAAAAAGTCCTTTCTAGAGTTACTAGTGGCAATAACTGTAGTTGACATTTTTGTTTATTGAACAAATTTTAACTGAGTTTCTCTTATCCCTAATCTTTCTGCTCATAAGGTAACATTTCTGGCCTTCTTAACAAATTTATATGACATAGAAAACTAGGGCTTAATGGCCTATACTAGTAGACGAAAGAAAGACAGTGGTGCTGAGGGTGATTGGAACTGTATTGGCCTGGCTCAAGAGATTTCAGAGGAACAGGATTTTAGCATGTGGCCTAGAGACTGTTCTTGTGGTATTTTAGCTAAGAATGTGGCTGCTTTTTGCCCTTATCTGAAAAGTCTGCCTGAGGCTAAATTGAAGAGTTTGGGATTAATCACATTAGCCAAGGAAATTTAAAAGCAGCCTAGTATTAACTCTGTTGTGTGGTTATTAGTGTTTACCCTTATGCACATCTATAATAAAAAGGAGTGAGCTAAGCAAGGAAAAATAAAAAATGCACAGTTCAAGAAGAAAAGAGGCACCAGGAAGCAAAATGGAGCTAAATTCTATGTTCAAGAAGATAAACATAATTAAAGAAAATCTTGATATTAAATGAAACACAGGGAGTGGTGATCTCAAAGCGAGACCCCACCCAGATGAGCTTCCAATTTGTGAAAAGGAATTAAAGAAAATGTTAGGTCCAGGTATAGTGGTGCATTCCTTTAATCCCAGCACCCTGGAGGCAGAGACAAGCAGATCTCTAAGTTCTAGGCCAACCAGATCTACATATTGAGCTTCAGAATAGCCAAGCTTAGGCAGTGAAGGAAACCATGAAGAACAGAAAGCTGGCATAGATGTGACTGAACGAGCAGACTATGTTCCAGCCCTAGGAAAAAGATGAACTTGGCAGCTTCAGGAACATGGTTCTGCCTTTACAGCTGAAGGTAGAAAAAAAGGGTTATGGAGTCTCCCTCTGTAACTAAAAAAGCCACTGAGGTCAAGCGTGTATTAGGGTGTCCCTGCATGGAAACCTACAGAGGTCATAGTGAGAAGCTGTGAAGGTGAAATCTGGACTGCCTTGGAGACCACAAAATGTTGGAGCTGCCAGAGACACGGGATACCTGCCAAGGAGAGCTGCTAACAGGGGGTAGAACCAGCCCAAGAGAAAGAAGTGTGTTGCAGTCAATGAAAAAATCGGAGATCTAATGAGCGTTTTGACATCAGACATGGAGAGTCTGGAGTTTGCCCGGCTGGTTTTCAGTCTTGCTTTGGTCCAGTGTTTCCTCACTACGCTCCCTTTCCTCCCTTTTGGAATGGTAATGTATATCCTATGCCATTATATGTTTGGAAGTATTCTGCTTTTTTATTTTGGTTTCACAGAGGTTACAGTTAAAAGATTACCATGAGTCTCAGAAGAGTCTTTGGATTTTTAAATAAGTTTGAGACTGTGATAGACTGTGGGTACTTTTAAAGTTGGACTAAATGCACTTTGCATTATATTATGGCGATAAGCCTATGGGGGCCAGGAAGTGGAATGTGGTGCTTTGAATAAAAATGACCCCTACAGACTCATGTGTTTGAATGCTTGACACAGAGGGAGTGGCACTATTAGGTGTGGCCTTGTTGGAGTAGGTCTGCCCTTATTGGGGGTGGAAGGGCTCTGAGGTCTCAGATGCTCAAGCCATGCCCAATGTGAAATTTACTTCCTTCTGTCTGCTAATACAGATATAGAACTTTCAGCTCCTCTAGTACCATGTCTGCCCACATGTTGCCATGTTTCCTGGCATGAAGATAATGGAATAAACCTCTGAAACTGTAAGCCAGCCCAATTCAATGTTTTCCTTTATGAAAGTTGTCATGGTCGTGATGTCTCTTCACAGCAACAGACACCACAAACTAAGACAACGTTCTTAATCTTAGCACTTAGAGGCATATGCAGGCAGGTCTCTGAGAGACTGAGGCCAGATTGTTTTACAGACTGAGTTCCAAGTTAGCCAGGACTACATAGAGAGACCCTATTTCCAAACTCACCCCCAAAAATTATTAGGTGGGCAAGCTTGTACCAAAGTTCAAATACAGATATTAGGGAACAATTTTGTGGAGTTCATTCTCTCCTTCCACCTTCATGTGGGTCTTAGCAAATTCAGCTTGCCAAGCTTGAGTGGAAGGCAACTGTGCCATCTTGAGGACCCTAAACTGTTCTTCTAAAATTCCTGTCTTAGTCAGTGTTTTATTGCTGTGACAAGACACCATGACCATGACAACTCAAAAAAAAAAAAAAAAAAAAAAATATATATATATATATATATATATATATATATATATATATAAACTAGGGCTTCCTTATAGTTTTGGAGGATTAGTCTATTGTCATCATGGTGGGTAGAATGGCGGCACACAGGCAGACATGGTGCTGGAGAAGGAGCTGAGAGTTCTACATCCAGATCCACAGGCAGCAGGAACAGAAAGGCCCTTGGGCTTCTGAAACCCCAAGCCTACACCTAGTGATCCACATTCCCCAACAAGGCCACACCTCCTACCTTGTCAAGAAGTACCACCCCCTGATGACTACGCATTCAAATAGATGAATCTATGGAGGCCGTTCTTATTCAAACCACCACAATTCCTTTACAGGAGAAACTGGGAGTCATGGATTTGAGGGACCCCTGAGTTGGAATTTGAAAGTCTCTAGGGCACAGGCACCAGGAGAAATGACAGAGTGGTGCAGAATACAGACCGGGAAAGATAGTCCAAACCAAGACTGCACTCTTCTGCTGACTGAAAAACTGACATATGTGACCCTGGCAACATGATTCTGACAACATTATGACGCCAGCACAAAGAGAAAATGGAGGACTTAAATAAAACATAACAGATACAGAACCAATTACATGGCATTAGCCTTAGTGTGGCCTCTAAACATATGACCACAACAATGATATAAATACAGCTGATTCTGAAAGAAAAGGAACAGACACGAAGCATAAAAATGAAAAATTATTTAAAACTGCTGGGAATTATGATGTGATGTTATTATGTAATAAAAGTGACATACAGAGTATAGCTGCAGAATGCAAATAAACATGTTATAAAAACTGTAAAAGGGAACACATTCCTAACAAATACCAAGAGGCAATCGTAGGCACAATGTTTAATACAGACACTATGAGCCTTACCGCCACCTGGCTATAATGAAGGCTTGGGAGTCTGCATGGCCATATGGCAGCCCGTGTAATGAAGAGTCAAAGTACACGGGACTAAGCACAGGGTCACCAGCATCACCGACTCACAACAGAGAGCTCTGCCAAGAGGCAAGGAGGGCTGGAGGACTGAGGCTTCAGGGCACCGCTGCTACCTGCTTGATGGAATCTCCTCTGTGGCAGACAACAGGGAATATCCAAAACATCCAAACAATAGCTATCTCCCTCCAGAAAGGACATGTCAATTGTTTTATTCTCAAGTGGTACTTTAGAGGCTCAATGGATGCTCACCATATAAGAGAATGGTTTCGCTTTACTCACTGGCCTATTTAGTAAATGCCTACCTAAGCAGAAAGAACAGAGCGGAGACAGAGGGGCAAAAACAGACACAGGGCCTCCCCATGAAACAGAGTCTACGTGGAGATACATATTAACAAATCAGCCAACAAAGAATACCACAGACCTGTTCTAGTCCCAGACACCTTTGAAATAAAAGAAAACATAATTTTTCAAAGTACCTAAAAGCTTGATAACTTTATAAACTTTATAATAATTTTGGAAATATGATTGCTAAAAAAGAAAAACCACCTTTGATCTAAACTAGCATCATTTGTCTAAAGAAAAAGTAACTTTATTTTCTTATTTTATTTGTTAAAAAAAGCACAAGAATATCTGTTTGAGTATCCAAAGCTATATATTGATATATATGTATTCTGTGAGATTACTTAATCAACCTAACATATCTACTGCCTTCCATGCTTATTTCTTGTGATGCAAAGATAAAATCTACACAGTACTTGCAAGCAATAACTCATTACTAACTGCAGTCACTATACTGCAGAAAAGATCTCTTGAACTTATTATCTACCCCTATGTTATTAAAACTCTGCACTTCTGAACACATGGCATCTCCCTACGCTGTGGCCTATTCCCAAAGCCCTGATGACAACCATTGTGCTTTCCAACTATGAGTTTCATTCTTGGTGATTCCATATGAGTGAGATAATACAATGATTCAGTATTTATCTTTCTGTGCCTGGCTTATTTCACTTAGCATAATATTTTCTACGTTCACTCAGGTGGCTGAAAATGGAAGGCTATCCTACTGTGGCTGAATAATAATCCATTGTGAACATAAAGTACATTTTCTGTTTCAATTCATCTGCTAACTGACATTTTTCCTATGTCTTCATTTTCTTGAAAATGCTATAACCAACATAGAAAGGCAGAACTCATCAATATATGAATGTAATTTCCTTTGTATATATACCCAAACATGTTTCTAGAATATACGATAACTCTATTTATTTTTTAGAAACCTTCATACTGTTTTCCATTATGTCTATACAATTTACATTTCTATAAACAGTATAACATAGGTTCCTTTTCTCCACATCCACACTATGACTCATCTTTTTTGTTTGTTTGTTTGTTTGTTTGTTTCAGGCAGAATCTCATGTAGCCTAGGCTAGCCTAGAACTTTGGCTCGTCCGCCTCATCACCTTTAGTATCTGCCTATCAGAGTGCACTATTACCTATCATTGTGGAAAATCACCATTCTACTAGGTCTGAAGTGATACTACATTGTAACTTTAATTTGCATTTCTCCCAGTTCATTAGTGTTGTTGTGTTTTTTAATATAAATAAATATACCATTTATTTTTATATCTTGTTTGAGAAATGTATATTCAAAACTTTTGCCCACTTTCCAGCCAAATTACTTATTTCCTTGCTATTAAATTCCTCACATTTTCAGTGTTAACCCTTCGTCATATACATGGTTTGCAAACACATTCTCCCATCCATCAATTAAGAGGAGAAAAGTCTAAGATAGTATCTTCTGCAAAAGTATTATTCATTCTTTAAAAACCTAAGTTAAGGTGTAAGAGATAGTTTGACTTTTAAACAAACATTCAAATATCTGGAACAATGTCAAAGGTTTTAAAACTCAAGTGTTTAATAATACTCGGGTCTCTACGATGTAGCCAGCCAATGCACATTAAATTTCAAAGTATTTTTCAACAAAAACTATTCCCAGAGGATGCTGTTACTTTGCATCTTTACATATAAACCCAGTCACCAGAGCTTAAGAGGACGCTGACTCACTCATGTCTCATCACTCCCTCTGCATGTGGCTGGCAGTGCTGACCGCACATAAAGTCATTCATAAGTTTTTCATTTCAGGCTCCTAAAAGCAAACACCTAACTTATCAAAGCCTAACAATAACTATCATCCAAACTAAAAAATATTATCTGCTCCTGAAACCTTCTTATGCAAAACTGTTATCTATACATCCCAGTTCCACATCTGCTGCTGTGACAAAATACCCCGACAAGAAGCAACTTTAGGGGAAAGTGTTTATTTTAGCCCACAATCCCAGGTCACAATTCATCCTAGCAGGGCAGTCGAAGCAGGAACATGAAACAGCTAGTCACATCACAGCCAGCATCAGGAGCAGAGTAACAAGCTTGTGTGCTCTCTGTGCTAACCCCCTCTCCACGCCCACAGTCCAGGAGCCAAAGAGAGCACGGCACTGCCCACAGGGGAGGTCTCCCTCCTCAATTCAAGCCATCAAGACCATCTCCCACAGACATGCCCACAGTGCCAACCTGACGCAGACAAACGCTCACTGAGAAGCTCTTCCTGGGCGATTCCGGATTGTGTCAATTTGACAATTAAAACTAACCGTTATACTATAGTTCCTTATATTTAATATCTAAAGTTGCATGTGTTTATGCTGTTTTATAAGCCTTTAGTCTGCCATGTGAATCTTTTTATTGGTATAGTTAATAAGTATTGAAAAAATTACTTATATATTTTTATTCATATTCAATGAATTTATTACAAATTAAATTCCCTTAAATAATTATCTTCAATTATAAAACTAGTTAAGTTGCTTTAAACTACATTTACAAACCAAGTAAACTAATTCTCTAAAGCTCCTTAACCATGTCACATGGTTGCCTTGTAAATCTTAGCAACCAAAGTTTATCTAAATACATAAACAACTCATGTAAATGTAATAAAGCTAATAATGGACTAAATCCAGTTATCTAATGTCCGCTTATCTTAACTGTTCTAGCACAGCTGAAAAGCTTGACCAAATTATTTTATATTTTTCATATTAAAACCCTCTTAAGAGGAATAAAATGGTGACATAGAAGAGATTTAGGCTCCTGGTGACTTTGTGGCCTAGAAATGTTGCATCAATACTGGTGGCCACCAGCCTCTCATGCGGAACACAAATTAGTTTCTTTTTACTACTATGGTATTGGATTTTCTTTCATTGGCAACTAAATGTCATCTCACTTAATATACAATCAATTTTAATTTAATTAAACATTTGAAATTAAAATTATCAAGGTAGGGCTAAGGAATATAGCTCAGTGGTAAAGAGCTTGCCTGCCATGCAAGAAGCCCTGAGCTCAATGCACAGCACTGCACAGAGCCTGGTGGCATTGCTTGCGACCCTGTCAGGATCAGTCATCTCACTTACAGAGCTAGCTTGAGGCCGGCTGGGACTGAGATCCTGTCTAAAAACAAAAGCTTAGCCTTTCACATTCTCCAGTTCAATTCTTTCAGAGGCTTCAAGCATCTTTAGTAAGAGACATGTGTAGCCTCACGATGGTTCTTAATAGACAAAAGCTCAAAGTAATATAGGTATTGACTTTATTTCTAAAAGGAGGATCAGGATATTCGTTAGAGGTCTGGCTTATTAGTCAGATAATCAAGGCAGAGCTGCAGGACTCGGTTGTTTATTGCAAGATCATCCAGCCTGGAAGGTCCCGCTAATGGTATTAGGAATTTTCAGATCCATGTTTTTTCTTGCAACTCAACAGAACATACACCACTTCAATTTTTAAACACCCTGTCAACACAGCTTTCAATTGCCTCCTGTCCACTGATGACATTCTCTAAAGACCTGAAGATGCTCAATGGAGAAAAAACTTAAAGCCAAGATCACAGTATGCAAATATCTCAAAGGTTATCAAAGAAAACAGAATTAGAATAGATAATTCTCATGGGGACAGAACCAGAAATGCATGTGAGAGTTATATGGTAGGCCTGTATTTTGGTAAGAGCTTTCTAGATAGTGAGGCGTGAGATCTTCTCCGCAACACTCACACTCACCTTCTCTACGGGCTTTTCTCTCTCTTTTCTTGTATTTCTCATTGGGATCAACAACATCACATTCATTTTGCTGACAGTGAAGATGCAACAGAGAAATCAGGTTCTAGTTTATTGCTATAACTTTTGGAAAGTGGTAATCGGCAATTAGATGCTATAAATCATGGTTCCAATAGCTGACCTGACAGGTCTACATATTGATTACCTGACTTCCAAGGATGATTCCTGACTAACCATAAAAGACAGAAGGTAATCTCTTTCTAAGGAAAATTAGATATCTAAGTAATGCTGAGAAATGTCTCTACATTTTTAGTGTGGGTAAAACCAGCTAAATAGCAAAAGAGGAAGATAAATATAATAATCAGACTTGCAGGACTACAAGGTTGGTCTTGATAAATATGCATAAGTGAAACTGCAATGTAGAATTTTAAGTATCCCACGGGGGATAACTGTTGGACAACTCCTTGCGAATAAGGAGCTTGGATTTTTTTGGAGGGGTGGGGGAGTCATGAGGGGTATAGAACAGAAATAACCAAGGATGAAAAGAATGTGATCAACACAGTTTGCATTTTCTTCCTTCTGTATTTACAGGACTTAGAGAAGCTTAAGCATAAAGGAATAAAGTGGCCAGGTATTGTTGCCACCCTATAACAGTTCGGACTATGGAAAAATGAGACAGGATGGTTGCAATGAGTTTGAGGTGAGCATCAGCTACACAGCAAAACCCTGTTTCAAAAACAAAAATCAAAACAAAAACCATGAAAAGGAGTAAAGTAGCAAGGGATGAGCTGAGGGTTTTCTGATTTCACTGTGGTGCTCATTACTTAGTGCTGGGTGATTAAAATCACATTGACTATGCTCCTTCCGCACATGTCTGAGACTAAGGCTCAGAGCTGGGCAATTTCATTTAAGTATGATACTGTTAAAAGTGATACAGTCATGCAGATAACCAATATGCATTGAGAAATATAATATATAAAAAATGCTAAAGACCTGAAATTGCTCAGCTGAGAAAAACTTAAAAGCCATGTCACAGTGTACATATATCACAAAGGTTATCAAAGAAAACAGAATTAAAACAGTTCTCATGGGTACCAAACCAGAAAATAAATAAAGGTTACACAGAAGTCAGACACTGTCCTTTGAAAAGCTAGCTCTCTCGAGGCTATGCAATCTATACTGCAAACATGCTGTACAGCACAGCCACCCTCATCCACCAGCCCAGCCCAGCTTCTGTAACGTCCTCAGTGTCTGCTGCTCCCCCTGGCACTCTCGGCCCAGGAAGAGTTTCTCTCCTTAAGCCTCAGGAGCTCCCACCTCTTCACTGTGCACCTCTGCCTTCCTAGAACAGAAGACAAGTAAGAATTTGTCTGGAACAGCCTTTGGTTTAAGCAGGTGCTGTAGCTGTTCTGTCTTCTATCTTGCCCACTGAACTCGATCCACCAGTGATAAGGCTACTGGAGTCTTCCTGCTTCACCTGCTCACTGTAGCGGCACCTCCGTTTCCACCTCAACCTTCCTCTTACCTTCAGAACTTGTCTGTTGAGTGTGCAGACACCCCACTTCCTGACCCTTTATCTTGTGACACGTTCCTCGCTAAGCTGAATCATTTCTAGCTTTGGATGTGAAGTGAGAAAGCTGGGACTCTTCCTTTCACTTCAACAACTAGAGGCCACCAGGGTCAAACTGCAATATGTTGTGTCTCACAACATACAGTTCATAGCACACTAAAATAATTATAACAATAACAACAAAGATCATTTGCCACACTCCACCAAAATAAATATAATGAGGAAGTTTGAAATATGACTAAAACTACCAAAACAGAACACAGAGATGGATGCTCACATGCTGTTGGAAAACACCAAGACTGTCACTTAAGGCAAGAAACTGAGAGTTTCACAAACCTTCAAAAAACCACGCACTAAATGTGGAGCATAATAAAATGAGAGGTGTGTGTGTGTGTGTGTGTGTGTGTGTGTGTGTGTGTGTGTGTCCACTGTAAGGTTGATGGAATCAACAGAAGTAGTAGGTAGATCACACCTATAATCCCTGCACTTAGGAGGCTGAGGCATGAGCCTCAACGTTCAAAAGGGTTTGGAGCCAGTCTGGAGTATGATTCAGAAGACAAACAGACAGAGAGAACAAGAGAGGAAGGAAGGACGGAAGGAAGGAAGGAAGGAAGGAAGGAAGGAAGGAAGGAAGGAAGGAAGGAAGGAAGGAAG
>NW_026590701.1:2418323-2591006 GCF_907164565.1 Psammomys obesus
AAGGAAGGAAGGAAGGAAGGAAGGAAGGAAGGAAGGAAGGAAGGAAGGAAGGAAGGAAGGAAGGAAGGAAGGGAAAGAAAACAAGAAAGAGAGAAAGGAAGGGAGATGGGAAAGAGAAATAGATATTCTAATTTCTGACTTTCTTTATGCTACAGAAAGAATTTACATAAAAAATATGTAGCAGTCAAAATTATGAACAGAACTTCACTTTTGACCATGAAAAAGTTAACAGGGGCCAGTGAGACGGCTCAGTGACTAAAAGGACTTGGGGATGTCTTGTGACCTAAGTTTGATTCCCAGACCCCACAGAGTGCAAGGAAAGAACCAACTCGAGAATGCTATAGCACATGTACACAAATAGATAGACAGACAGATAGTGGATGGTGGATGGACAGACAGACAAACAGATAAAGTAGAAAAACATTAAAAATAGTTAACAGAATGGTATCTACTCCTGAAACCTTGTCCATATATATATGTACAACATAAAGGTAATTTATGCACTAGAAAACCAGATAAAAGTATCCTGAACGCCGTGGTCAATAAGCAAGAAGACTAAAAGCCCTGAAAAGAGCAACAGGACATACATCCCAAGTTCTCTGCCCTGGCCATTCCAAGCCAAAGCAGAGGACAATAAATCCTCAATACACTGAGAAAAAGAGTTCTTAACAAATAAGGTGTGGAAAAGAGCACTAGAGAAAGAAAGCTGTGTAGTTCCCAGACAGCGCACACCTGTGGAATGGCTTATTGCCCATCAGCCAGAGAAAAGTTCTCACAATTCCCCGACAGAAGCAACTGGCCTTCAACTCAGAGATGCTCAGTAAATGCTTCATCGTAACTGGGGACTGGGTCAGTCTGTGTCTAAAGCCAAGCGTCTTCCTGTCACAGGACCCTGTCAGAGCAGTAAAAATCACAGGCCTATTTCCTCACTCCTCTTAAAGTCTGATTTGAGCATCTTTTGGATATATGCCCAGGAATGGTATAGCTGGATCTTGAGGAAGCACTATTCCCAATTTTCTGAGAAAGCACCAGATTGATTTCCAGAGTGGTTGTACAAGTTTACATTCCCACCAGCAATGGAGGAGGGTTCCCCTTTCTCCACAACCTCTCCAGAAATGTACTGTCACTGAAGTTTTTGATCTTAGCCACTCTGACTGGTGTGAGAAGGAATCTCGGAGTCGTTTTGATTTACATTTCTATGATGACTAAGGATGTTGAGCATTTCCACCATTCAATATTCCTCTGTTGAGAATTCTCTGTTTAGCTCTGTACCCCATTTTTAAAATTGGATTATTTGTTTTGTTGGTGTTTAATTTCTTAATATTCTGGATATTAGCCCTCTATCAGAGGTAGGATTGGTAAATATCTTTTCCCAGTTTGGAGGCTGTCATTTTGTTCTGTTGACACTGCTCAGATGTAGCCCATAGGCAGCTCAGTCTCCATGTGGGTCTCCTAGTAAGGGAAGCAGGGGCAGTCTCTGACATGAACTCAGTTGCCTACTCTTTGATCACTTGCCCCTGGTGGGATAACCTAGGTGGCCCACAGAGGAAGAGGATCTGGGTAGTCCTGATGCCAGGAACTCACAGAGAGAAATAGACCCACTGAAAAGGTGCTTAATTATGTAGTACAAACTAATTTGATTTATTAAAGTTCAACCCTAGAGAACAGGTCTTGTGATTTTGTGTGACATATGAGGAAATATAATAGGGTACCTTTGAATTACAATGGTTGTCCCACAGAAAACCCTGGCAGAGTGAATGGAGCTGCATGTTGAACTAGGGCCATTTTTCATGGGATATGGTCTTTCCCTAAAAGGTAGACTGAAAATAAAAGCTATTGAAAATTGGGTATTAATCATACTAAATGAAATAATTATTTCAAAAGTATAACTGGTCTACAATGTGAGTCCAGGACAGCCAATATTATACAGAGAAACCCTGTCTCAAAAACAAACAAACAAAAAAACAAAAACAAAAAACCACTGACACTATTTGTTGCTTATAAAAACAAAAAGCTTTTGAGTGAATAAAATTTTTAGAAAACCTGTATCTGACCATGAACTTGACATATTCCTAACACTGAAAAAAAAATACTTGATGAAATAATACTGTTAATCAACAAATGTGGTTTTTAAAATCATATAATGAAATACACAAACCTTTAGAAATACACAAACTTTTATAAGTCAATAAACTAATATTCTACAAACGATGAATGTATGACACAGTAAAATCATGTATAATATAAAACTTGCTAGCAAGATGTCTTAGAAAGCAAATGCATTGCTGCCTAGCCTGACAAGCTGAGTCTGATCCCCAGGACTTACATGGTAGAAGGACAGAACTCACTCCTGCATGTCGTTCTCTAACCTCGCACATGGCCCCACACATAAACACTCAAATAAAGAAATGTAATTTAAGATCCATCTCAAAGTAAAAGTCTAAATGTGATTTTCTTTAAGTCAAGGCCCACACACATTTGCTAAAGAAATTGGGCAAGATACTAGAAGATGGAAAGATTTCCCTTCTCCATACTGACTTAGAGTCACTGTGCTTGGGTCTCCAAATACCATGCTGATGCTTCTAACACACATACCTCAAATGAATTAACTACTTCTCATGCCTAGTAACTACTCAGAAGACAATGAATGCTAATAAAAACAATACCTCCTTCAATAGTTAGATTGCAAGTGACAAGATTTTTTAAAACATGCAATGTTTTACTTAAATATGTGTATCTGTGCTCTTTTTCATCGCAGAATCTGTGATGATCATTTATATGAAAATGATTTCTATAAAAGCCTAATTGTTCTTCCAATGCCAATGGACCCTACTGAAACATCCAAATCTGGACACAGATCTTCCTTATTAGTAAAACTACAACAGCATTTAACTTTGAGCTAAGAGCCAAAATCTGACAAGAGATCCAAGCTTATGGGTTAAATGTACATCTTCTATCATACTATGCAATTATTTGCTGCTTGAAATAAGAAGCCAAGCTGGATGGTGGTGGCACATGCCTTTAATCCCAGCACTTGGGATACAGAGGCAGGCAAAGCTCTGAGTTTGATGCCAGTTTGGTCTACAAAGCGAGTCCAGGATAGTCAAGGCTACAGAAAAACCCTGTCTCAAAAAACAAACAAACAAACAAAAAAGGCAACTTATGAAAAGATCAAATGGCCAACATTTAAAACCTATCCCTGAAGATAGAAAGGTAGCTCAGTCAGTAAGAACAGTTGCTGTAAAAACTTGAGGATCTTGGTTTGAATTCATAATATTCGGATAAAAACTAGTTTCCAAATTCCTATAAGCCATCCCTAGATAAATTAGAAGAAAACTACATCTGGTACAAAATTACTATCTCACAACATATAGGAAAGAGTAGTGTGTATCCTCCTATTTAGTCATTAAAATGTTCTGTACAGCCTTAATAAAAATCATCTGACATTTTCATATTAGTAACCTCTTTGTGCAGCTCTTAAAATTTTCTTACTTCATTAGCTCAGTATATTAAAAGATACCCCTCAATAAAAACTAAACCCAATAAATCCACAGTTATTCTGGTAATGAATTAATATCACAAAATATGAAAGACAGCAGACATTTCTAGCAACAAACAGCATTTTAGAAAGCTTAAGGAAAACCTCAACCTTATCACAAAAGGAATGTATACAAGAGGCTGGGTGGTGGCCAGTGGGTAGAGGGTTTCCTGTGTAAGGACCTGAGTACAGATGCCTGACGTCCAGACAAAAGCCTGCTGTGATGGCACATTATCTGTAACACAGTGCTAGAGAGGCAAGAACCTGGTGGCTTGCCTGGCCACTGAGGATGAAATGGTGAGACCCTGATTCAGTGAGAAATCCTGCCTCAAAAATTAAGCTGGAAAGTGATGAAGGAAGATGATGTTTGTCATCCACACATGCAAACACAAACACACAAATTAACAAAATGTGTCAACATAGCCTTGAGTGTGTTTAATATTCACGACTTCTCCTGAAAACTTTCTACTCAATTATGGTTAAGATTATACTTTGGTTAGACTACAATATAAAATTTGAGTACTATGTTACTTTAAAAATTGAAATGAAAAAAATAATTAGCATTTGCTCTTTTTAAAAGCAAGGTTATATTCAAACATAAATACAAGGTTCAGCAACTATCCACTGGCTGTCAAAACAACATCAACCTGTTGGTGCTCTTGTACAGTATGCTTTCTACAAACTGAATAGACATCAGACTGCTAACTTCACATAACATAAAAATTACCAGTCATTTTAAGCTAACAAACATTCTCGATTAAGAAACCAAAAATTGGCCAGAAGACCAGGTAGGCTGCCCACAGGCCTTCTCCACACCCTCTGTTCCCCCATACCACATTCTCAGGGTGTGTGGCAACAGGCCACCTCCCCCGATCTTCCCTTCCTTGGCCTCTGACACCAGCAGGCATTCCCTGTGAACACAACTGACCAGGCCAGTAAAACAAGCAACACACAGCCACCACATTCTCTCAAATCCAGAGAGAAAACAGAAACCAGGAAACAAAATTTCTAGCCAAGAAGGACAAACCCAGAAATCAGCACCTAGATCTATAATACCCCAACCCCAGATGCCTAGATACCTGCATAAGAACACAACCAATAACAGCCAGGACAGCATGTCTCCACCAGAACCCAACTATCCTACCACAGCAGGTCCTGAATATTCCAACACTAATGAACCATGAGAAAAATATGGTAAAACCAACTATATGGAGATGACAGAGGTCCTTGAAGAGGAAACGAATGAATCCCATAAAGAAATCCAGGAAAACACGAACAAACAATTGGAGGAAATGAATGAAATGAATAACCCCCTTAAAGAGAGTCGGGAAAACAAAAACAAACAATTGGAGGAAATAAATATGTCCATTAAAGAAAGCCACAAAAAACAAATAAAACTTTTCAAATGAACATAGAAGCAATAAAGGAAATACAAACTGAGGGAATTCTGGAAAGAAAAAAGTTAGAAAATTGAAAAGGAACTACAGAGGAAAACTTCACCAACAGAATACAAGAGATAGAAAAGAGACTCTCAGGCCTTGAAGATACAATAGAAGAAATAGATACATCAGTCACAGAAAATGTTAAGTCCAAAAAATTCCTGACACAAAGCATCCAGAAAATCCGAAAGACTGTGAAAAGGCCAAACCTATAAATAAAAGAAAAAAAAAAAAAAAAGAAAGAAAGAAAGAAAAAGAATACCAGCTCAAACGACAAGAAAATATTTTTGGCAAAATCATAAAAACAAAACAAAATCCTAACCTAAATAAGGATCTGCCTAAATCATAACCTAAATAAGGTATAAGGAGCATACAGAAAATAAAGTCCTATTATCATAAAATAATCAAAACACTAAATATATAGAACAAGGAAAGAATATTAAAAGCTGCAAAGAAAAAGGCCAAGTAATAGGCAGACCTATTAGAATTACGTCTGACTTCTCAATGGAGACTCTAAAAGCCAGAAGGGCTTGGACATGTGCTGCAGGCTCTAAGACCACAGATGCCAGCCTAGACACTATGCCCAGCAAAACCTCCAATCACCACAGACAGAGAAAATACAACATTCCATGAAAAAGTCAAACTTAAACAATATGTATCTACAAATCTGGCCCTACAGAAGATGCTAAAGAAAAAATCCACAGCAAGGAGGTTAGCTACACACAGGAAACACAAGACTTACGTGTTTCACATACTCTCACACCAGCAAAACCAAAAAGACTGAAACACACACACATGCACACACACACACACATACACATACACACAAACATACCACGATCACCATCAACAACAACATAACAAGAATTAAGAATCATTAATGGGGGAGGGAGGCAAGATGGTGGCGCCAAGAGGACACTGTGTCAGACAAGCACGACAGCAGTGACTGCACAGTGACCAACAGAACAAACTCTGGGCCCTAAAACACCAACGATTGTGTTTCCCCGGTGAGAGGAACCCCACCATGTGGGAAGCAGTCAGGTTCAGGTCACCCAGCTAAACCCTGGAAGAGCTCCTGGGTCCTGGCAGGCGATTGGTTGCCAGCCAAGAGCTGTACACCTGTGTGCTCTGATCACCATCCCAGACTGACCTGTGGGCCCCACAACACCAGCAACTGATATTTCCAGTAGAGAGAAACCCCCCGGTGAAGGAAGCAATCAGGACCGACCGCAGGTCATCCAGACAATCCCTGGAAAAGGTCCCAGGGTCCAGCAGGCTCTCAGCTGCCAGCCCAGAACTGTCTGCATGCCCGACTCACCTTCCCAGACAGAACTGCGGGCCCCAGGACACTAGAGACTGGGTTTCCCTGATGGGAGGAAATCCCATGGTGAAGGAAACATCAGGTCCGACCTCAGGACACCCAGTTATTCCCCAGAAAAGTCCCTGGGTTCCCGCGGGCTCCAGACTCTAGCCTCCTGCTACACACCTGAATGCTGTGCTCACCTGCCACTGATTACCACTTGGGTATTGGGGCACAGAACTCCAAACTCAGACCTACAAATGCCTGAGATCCATGGAATCAGCCCCCAGACACTGCTCCAAGGCACAACCTATTTCCCTAGCTAAACTGAACAAACTGCAGGGCTCCCTGGTTCTTTAAGAAGGCTGTGCCCAGCAAACACAGGGTAAGAGCAGCAGCAGCAGCTCACTAAATTCAGAGCAGGAAACCCAGTGGCAGGGCAGCTATACCCAGGACTTCTCCTAGTAAGAGGAGAGTTGCCCTGACTACCAACAATCACAATTACCACACTGGTCCACACACCTGTGTGAGGTAAGCTGTGGCAATTCCTGAGACGCACCGGCCATTTGGTGACCATATTAAAAAAGCTAGGGAGACCTCCTTCAGGAACAACCATCTTCCTGCCAAGAGGACTCTTCCCCAACCCAGGATTCCAGCAGGCACCAGAAATTAACAGCAAATACCTGAGACAGCCAGATGGGTAGAGACCAGTGTAAAAACACAACCAACAAAAGCCAAAGCAAAATGGCATCTCCAAAACCCAGTTATCCAGGGGCAAGTAGCCCTGGACACCATATCATAAGTGAAATTCAGGACCTTACATTCAGATGACCTTACATCTATACATATGAAGAGGATAATAGAGGAAACAAATAAAATGTGAAAAGAAATAGAGGAAGATAAAGTCAAACAGATTGTGGCCATCCGTAAAGAAATACAGGAAGATGCAGCCAAACAGTTTGTGGCCTTCAGAGAGGAAATAAATCACTGAAAGAAATAAAAGAGGGAAATGTTTAAACAAACAGGTGAAGGAATTAAAGGAAAATACAGACAGACAGGTTAAGGAAATTTAAAAAATGGCTCAAGATCTGAAGATAGAATAGGAAAAAATTAAAGAAAACACCAACAGAGGAAATCATGGAGAAGAAGAAGAACTCAAGGAATTACAGAGGTAAGCAAAACCAACAGATTACTAGAGATGGGAGGAAGAATCTCAGGTGTGGAAGATACAATGGAAAAACTTGATGTATCTGTCAAAGACAATGTCAGATCTAAAAAATTCCTGACATAAACCATCCAAGAAATCCAAGACAATATGGAAAGACAAAACCAGAAAATAATAGGAATAGAGGAAAAAAAGATTCCCATCTCCACGGCCCAAAAATTATTTTCAACAAAATCATAGAAGAAAATTTCCCCAAGGAGAGGCATATAAGCATACAAGAGGCCTACAGAACATCTAATAAATTAGAACAGAAAAGAAAATCTTCGTACCACATAATAACCAAAACAGTAAGTATACAGAACAAAGAAAAAGTACTAAAACTTGCAAGGGAAATGGCAAATCAGAATCACACCTGACTTATCAACAGAGACTATGAGAGAGCCAGAAGGGCCAGGATAAATATTGTGCAGACCCTAAGAGAACACAAATGTCAGCCCAGGCTACTATACCCAGCAAAACTCTCAGTCATCAAAGATGGGGGAAAACAAGATATTCAATGACAAAAACTAATTCCAACAATACCTACACACAAATCCAGCATTATAGAAGATACTAGAAGGAAAAATACAACCAAAGAAAGCTAATACATTCAGGAAAACACAGGAAATAAATAACCTCACTACAGGAAAACTAAAAGTAGCCAAGCACACAAACACTACCACAACTAACATCAAAATAAAAGGATCTAACAGCCACTGGTCATTAATCTCCCTCAACATCAATGGACTCAAGTCTCCAATAAAAAGACACAGACTAACAGAATGGATGCATAAACAAGACCCAACACTCGGTTGCATACAAGAAACACACCTAAGTCACAAAGATAGATGTTACCTGAAAGTAAAGGGCAGGAAGATAGTTTTCCAAGCAAATGGATCCAAGAAACTAGAAGGAGTAGACATTCTAATATCTAATAAAATAGACTTTCAACCAAAATTAAAAGAGATGGAAAAGGTCACTTCCTATTCATCAAAGGAAAATTCCACCAGGAAGACATCACAATCCTGAACATCTATGCCCCAAATACAAGGGCACCCACATCTGTAAAAGAAACATTAATAAAACATAAACCACACATAGATCCCCACATATTAATAGTGAGAAACTTCAACACCCCACTCTCAACAAAGGACAGGTCAAAAAAAAACAGGAATTAAACAAATAAACAATGACTCTAACAGATGTCATGAATCAACTGGACCTAACAGACATCTACAGAACATTTCACCAAAACACAAAAGAATTTACCTTCTTCTCAGCAACACATTCTCCAAAATAGACCATATGGTTGGTCACAAAGCAAGCCTCAACATATACAAGAAGATTGAAACAATCCCTTGTATACTATCAGCCACCATGGATGAAAGCTGGACCTCAACAACAAGAGAAAAAGCAAAGAGCCTACACACTAACATCGTTGTTCATGTCGCATGCTTGCAGACTGCTGCACCAGAAGCAAAAGCCTTTTCCCTGACCTTTCAGGAGAAGAGGAAACAACCACATGAGGGGCTGCTGGCCTTCTAAGACCCCTGGAGTCAACTGTTGAGAAAGAATAACCCAGACGTCAGCACAATTGATGCCCGAACATAAATCACATACATACCCACCTTAACGAGCAAACAAAGTTTAAATAATTCTTAATTACAATAAAAATAATACTATAACCTAAATAATCCAATAACTATAATACTATAATCTAAATAATCTAATAAATAGATCCGTACATATATTTTGTTCTAGACAGATAAAAATATACCTATAAAAAACAAAATTATTCAATTTTATATTCATCACAGCTAGAAATTAATTTTATTTAGAATATTTTAACATAAATCCATTTTTAATAACGAGTTTTTACCATTTTTATGACTACATAAAACTATACTGAAGACTTTATATTTGGTAGTGTATCAAATACACAGTAACAAGAACAGTGAAAATACTAAAGATTTATTAAAAAACCTACCTCTTCCTGTAGGGATGGCAATAAAACTATGGAGCAGCAAACCATTGGTTTTGGGTGTTTACAAATGCTCTAAGAAAAAATCTGACAAAAATCTGTTTGTAAAATAGAAATTTCATTTACTACAAATATATTTCTATTCAAATATTCTTATATAAGTAATACTTAACATAAACAATGGATACTTAATTTAATCATGTACTGGTGCCATGAATTGTGCTAAATTCTGCTGCATTTACATTACTGCTCACAGCAGCTGTGACCTTTTTGCATGAATAGGGGCCAACTTTCCTGTAAGTTGCAAAGGAACTACACAATTGATCAGATCTATGAAGAACTGAGAGTGAACATGATGCCACATGACCTCTGAATGCTTCTCTACATGACATGCAGAGCACACACAGTTCCCGGCAAGTGAAGAGTGGGTACCATGCATCCCTCCATACTCACCTGGTGATAATTCTGGATTTCCTTTCAAGTTCATCATCTTTGGAATGGAAGGACCATACACATCCACATCTAGCAAGCCAACCGCTTTAGACTGCAAGAGAACCAAATTCACCATAAGGTTATTCATGTGTGCATGCGACAAAAGAGACTACACGGCAATAAGCCTTTTAAAAAGAAAACGTCAAGTATTCAAAAATCATAACCTAAGCAACAGGAAGTATAGATTTTCCCAGAAGTGCTATATTTAGAAAACTGATTTGTTCAGGTCTCCTGTACAGTCTCAAGAAAACTAAGACTCTTGATATAAGCATGATCTCTAAGAACTAACAAGTAAGATGCAAACAATATTGGAATGATTAATAAATGCCTAACAAACCCCCAAGATGATGGAACATTGACTTCTGAAAGGCCCTAAATTACAAAATGAAAAAAAAAAATCATGGAAACAAAATACTATTTTAGGAAGTAAGAATTCTGTTGGTATCTGGCAAGAGCCAGAGGTGGCAACAAGGTTACTGGCAGAGATAATCCAGGCCACCCCTTCCGTACAAACCACAGCTGAATACAGAAGGCCTTCTGGAGAGTCAGTCAGAAAGAGCTAACTACTGTTTACTTTGATGGCTGGTTCAACTGAGAAGGGCCGAGAAGCCTTTTGGGTCTCTGCCAGGTGCAAGCTAGTCAGCAACTTAGTCAAGGAATGAAAACCAAATTTGTTGCTTGTAAATACGTCCCCTCTACCTCTAAATCTATCTTTGTTGCGTTTTCCCATCTCTGAGTAAGCCTCACAAGGTCTTACACTTCTTCTCCCACTATCCCCAAGTCCTAGTAAGAAAACACTCAGAACCTCTCAATAACAAGAAATTGAAGCAAGTGAAACAACCCTACATCTTCCATGATACCTGTTTCCAGACGTTAATTACTCTCCAACCCTTATCATCTGGTTCTATAAATATACAAAACAAGGTAAACTCAGCATAAACTGACTCAATGTGCAGCCCTAAGCAAGCTACTTAGTGTCCCTCTGTGACTTGGTCTCCTGGGTGTGAAGAGAGGAGACTGATGTCTGTCTGTACTGAAATCCTAGACTAATTAAAATAAGAAATAATTAAATAAGAAAGCAAAAAAGTATATTTTGCTTTTGATAGAACAAACAACTACATATAAAACTTAGTTTTAATGCCTTGAAGTAGCAGCTATAAAAAGGAGTACATTCCTGAGAAAAATCTGCTATATTTAACAAACAGGAGAACTTAGTGAGACTACAAGAGAATTAAATTTACTGTGAATAAAATTATTTCAAGTGGGGCTGTTCACATGAAGAGCTAAGCTTTTTCTAGTATTATGTCACTGTAGAACTGTTTCTGTGACAACTTCAAGGGCTAAAAAACGTAGTACAAAATAACAAATCTCAATTTTAAAAATGTAAGGTTATTTTTCCTTCTCTTATCTAGTTTTACAGTTAGTTTTACAGTAACTTGAAGGAATAAGATGCTAAGTTTCAAAGTGATCTAAATCCTGTCGAGTAAAATAACTCAGCCTTTGAAATTCGTGTTCTGGTAAAACAAAACTTTACAAACAAAATAAAACATAAACTATATAGGACATGGACACTCCAAGGTATGGAAAGCAGGAAATTTTATTGGGGATAAGAGAGAGAGAGAAGCACCCAGGCTTCTGGAACAGCCCAGAGCAGACAGAGAAGGGAGAGATTGAACAAGGCTAGCAGATTGGACTTAGCCATGAAAGGAAAGGATGGGGAACAGAGGATAGAAAGGGTGGGGAACAGAGGGGATAGAAAGAGATAGCAGGGATATAAGGACAATGAGAAGGGGGGGGAGAAGCCCATGAGGAGATCAAGTTTAAGGTAAGGCACTATATGAGAAGAACCAGGATGCCAGCAGGGACTCTGACATGTGGAACAGGTGCTTGTGATACTGAGGAAGCCTGGAGGCCAGCACGTGCTTCACAGAGAGCTGTTTGTCACTTCTGCCAGTGAGAACTAGCTCCTTCCATGGAGGGGAACAGGCTTCACAAATTCCTGAGGAATGCTGGCTTTTATCTAACTGCCAGAATTTGGACCTGACAAGAACCAAGTGTCATCTCTTAAGACGGTGCACCAATCTCATCATCCCTAGATTTTCAAGTTTCCTTCAAAATGTGGGGATCCACATTTCTTCTAAAAAAAAAAAAAAAAAAAAAAAAAAAAACAAAAAAAAAACAGGCCTCCCTTAGTACTAGAGTCCAAGAAACAAATCGAGACTTGCCCTCACACCTTTTGTGGTTAGGATAGATTTTACCTTTCTTACTCCTGCTATGGTTAGTATACCCTTTACATACCTGACATGATGGCGAATGCCACACAAAACAAGAGGAGACAACATGAATACAAAAGCTAGAACTTACACTTCTTACTCCTTGCAGCAAAGCCATGCTGGTATTGTCCCTACTATGGTAAGAAGGAAGGGAGACTAAACTTGTAATACCCATGTTTTGTCCTTAGTGTTTTATGGTTTCTTTCTTATGACAAAGCAAAATTAACACACGCCAAGCCTTATTAGTCTCCACAGACTCTTAACACAATCTAATTACAAAAAGTTAAACAGTGAACACATCTTTTCAGCAAGTTGTGGCTATGCATATTTGTGCATATACATACATGTGTATATATATATATATATACACATACATATATACATCATACATATATATATACATATATACATATATATATGTATCAATAATAATCACAGATTAAGACTATCAACTTGGAAAAGGACATGGGAGGGATTTGTGGGAGGGAAGCTGAGAGGGGCTAGAGGGAGAGAGGATGAAAAGTAATGTAATTCTATTTCAATTCAAAGTACATTTTTTTAAAAATGTTTAAAGGATGATATTGACTAATATTTATTTCCCTTATTTCTTGAAATTATCCTTCCTCAAAGATTCACCTCATAACTATTTTAATCCTCATAGATGACACGGTGTCTACAGCAGCCACGCAGTGTTCCTGCTGGAGCATCAGTGGCTGCTGCAATAACACGTAAGTGAGTTAGCATAGCTGAGCTCCAATAAAACCTGGCCAGCACGCACACACCAAAGATTTGACTCACAGGTTGTAGATTTCCAACATCTAAGCTAGAGAATAAACTTTTTATGACCAAGTTAATCAACCAAGCACCAAATAACCCTTAGTAGCGTCAAGAGTAAGCAGCTCTTTTTTTTCTAAGATTATAACTACATAACTTCTCCCTTCCCTTTCCTCCCTACAAATGCTCCCGTCAACCTCTCCTTTCTCTCTTTCAAATCGATGGCCTTTTTTCTCACTAACTGCTATTGCATTCATACATGTATTTGCATATTTAACCTGTTGAGTCTGTATAATGTATGTTGCTGACATGTATGTTTTCAGGTCTGACTATATGGCCCTGGACAACCAATTGGTATTCAGAGCACCTCTCCCACTCCCAGCTTTCCTCAGTTGCCTAGAGTTCTCCACCCATGACTTTTCTTTATGGGCTTTTCCCTGTCCAGTTTGGCAAGTTCATCAGTGTCTCCCTGTTCAGCTCACATCTGGATAGTCATGTTGATGAGTATATCTTCTGGTGTTACTGGGAGGCACAGTCTCACATCACACTCCCTACTCCAACAGCTCTTACAACCTTTCTGCCCCCTCTTCCGAAATGTTCCCTGAGCCTCAGCTGTGGGACTTCCTGTGGAAGTAGCCATAGAGACTATGATCCACAACTCTGTATTTTGATTGTGGTTTTCTGTGAGTTTTTGCCTTGATCTTTTGAAAAGAAAATCTTTCTTGAAGGTAAAGACCACAGCTCATCATTAAGTAACGGCAGGAACAGAATCAAGAACCAGAAACAGAAAGAGACCAAAAATGCACACTGCTCTCTAGCTTCCTTCCACTGGCTTGCTCAGCTACCTCTCTTTCATAGCCCAGGCCCACCTAGAGCTAGCATGACCACAGACTAAGCAGCTGGGGCAATTCCCCAACTGAAGGTCCCTGCTTCTCAGGTGTGTCAAGTTGACAACTGTTAGATAGGCTCCTGTTCTAAATATGTAAGTAGTCTTTAAATTTCAATGTTAAATTCAAGACAGTCCTGTACTGTAGGAAAATGGGTAAACCAGGTAGGTTACAAACAAATGTGTGCAGCAGTGTTCGGGTAAGTCGCAAAGGATGTTCCGCCTCCTTCTTCCTAGAATAACTATATTTAGTCAAGAAGGCTTCAGTTAGGATCTGCTTTATCTTTAATCTTAGCCAGACCCAAAGAAGAAAAATTACCACAAACACCTTATCAATACACAGCAAATAAATCACTATCAGCAAAAGCAATTGCAAGCTTACTGTTGTCAAATATACTTGTCATCTTTATCATCATGAACGTAGTAGCTAAATACACTGCCCTCTAACACCATATTCTTTTTCTGACTCTCTTGCAGGTCTCAATATCTAGCAGATAACATAAGATAGACCAAACCTCAAGATACCATTTAGATTTTTGGATTGTTCCTTTATAATATATACCAACCTGTGAAAGCTGTAAGAGGTGGCAGAATTACTCAGTGATTATACTGTTTCATTACTACTGCATGAAAGCTGCAATTTGAGAGCCTGCACATCCTATTTTTGTGTTGAATTTCAAAGGCAGCAACAGTCCTGATACTGCTTTATTCTTCCAACAGAATTTATCCTGACGACTGCAAAGCTTCTGACACATTCCTTTTATCCCTCTTGTCTACTAATATAGCTCATCAAAACAACATCTGAGAGCACTCCCACCCAATTATTCCTAAGTAAATATCCCTTTCAGACTTCCCTTAAGCTTGTCCTTTCCACAGACGGACTCAGCTAGAGTCCCATGATTTCCTGAATATTATATTCAATATAATCTTAGACTGGTAATTGGTATTATTCAACTTGGAGTTGATCCAAGCCTCTTCTTTCTTGTCTTTCTGCCTATCTTTGAGTCAAGCTGTCATTCAAAAGAACTTCAATCTCTTACTAGAGAAAAGCATGTTTCCTGATTCTGTTAGCTAGGATTAAACAAGAATCTGTCAGAAGAACTAATGGTTGTACAAAGTACAGAGAACAATTTTATATTGCATATCAAAGGGATAACAAAATCTCCAAATTCAGTCAAGAAAGACAAAGGAACAAGGGCACAATGAAGGAAAAGGTTCACCCAACAGGTTGACACAACTAGAGATGTCTCGAGGAGAGTACAAGTGTCTTAAACAACAAAGTCATTGCTTGTAGAGCAGTAAACACAAAAGTGACAAAAGAATTCTTTCTAACTTGAAACTTGATTTTGAGAGCAGAAACAAACCTAGGAGGTTAACCTTGTCTTCTAAAGAAATTGACAGGCTGGCAAGATTGCTGAGTGGATGAAAGCACTGAATCCAAACTTGGTCACGAGAGTTCTGTCCACGGGAGCCACTGAAGGAGAAAAATCAACTCCCATAGTTGTCCTCCCGCCACCATACATGCACCATGGCGTGTGCATGCCCACCCTACCACACACACATCACTGGGATTGCGTTTCCAAATTTATAAGGGGGGACACTGCGGAAATAGCTACATTCCTGCCCTTAACGTGGCTATCAAATAGACCTATGTGGCAAGAGGAGTGGCCCATAACAAAAGAAAAGCTGCAGGCACTTGAACCACTGGTTCAAAAGCAGCTTGAGGCTCAACATATAGAGGAGTCTACCAGCCCGTGGAATTCCCCTGTGTTTGTTATAAAAAAGAAATCAGGGAAATGGAGGATGATATCAGATATAAGAGCAGTGAATAAAGTCATTCAACCAATGGGTCCTTTACAACCTGGAATTCCTTTACCTTCTTTGTTAGCTAGATCTTGGCCTATAATAATAATTGATTTAAAGGATTGCTTTTCCTCAATACCTTTGCTTGAGCAAGACAGGGAAAGGTTTGCTTCTCAGTACCTACTCAGAACAAAAGTTGTTCAATAAAGAGATACCACTGGAGGGTGTTGCCACAGGGAATGTTAAATAGTCCAACTTTATATCAATATTTTGTGTAACAATCATTAGAAATAATTCGTAAGCAATTTCCTCAATCTATCATTTATCATTACATGGATGCTATTTTGTTGGCTGATTCTAATGCAGATACTTTAGGAAAAAAAAATTTATCTTTTTTTATTTTTTATTAATTACAGCTTATTCACTTTGTATCCCCCCATAAGCCCCTCCCTCCTCCCCTCCCAGCCCCACCCTCCCTCCTCCTTCTTCTCACTTGCCCCTCCCCAAGTCCACTGATAGGGAAGGTCCTCCTCTCCTTCCTTCTGATCTTAGTCTATCAGATCCCATCAGGAATGGCTGCTTTGTCATCTTCTATGGCCTGGTAGGGCTGTTCTCCCCTCATGGGGAGGTGATCAAAGAACAGGCCTATCAGATTATGTCAGAGGCAGTCCCTCTGCTCATTACTATGGAACCCACTTGGATACTACGCTGTCATGGACTACATCTGTGCAGGGGTTCTAGGTTATTGCCATGCATGTTCCTTGGTTGGAATGAGTCCCTGGGGAGACCCCTGTGTTCAAATTTTCTGGTTCTATTGCTCTCCTTGTGGGGTTCCTGTCCTCTCCAGATCTTACTATTTCCAAATCTTACTTAAGATTCCATGAACTTTGCCCATCAGTTGGCCTTAAGTCTCAGTGTCTGCTTTGATAGTCTATAGGGCAGAGCCTTTCAGAGGCCATCTGTGGCAGGTTCCTAGGTTGTTTCCTGTTTTCTTCTTCTTCTGATGTCTATCCTCTTTGCCTTTTGGGATGGGGATTGAGTGTTTTAGTCAGGGTCCGCTCTCTTGATTAGTTTCTTTAGATGTTCAGGGTTTTAGTAGGTTTATCCTATGTTATATGTCTATATGAGTGAGTACATACCGTGTGTGTCTTTCTGCTTCTGGGACAGTCACTCAGGATGATCCTTTCCAAGTCCCACCATTTACCTGCAAATTTCATGATTTCCTTATTTTTTATTGCAGAGTAATACTCCATTGTGTAGATATACCACAATTTCTGCATCCATTCTTCAGTTGAGGGGCATCTGGGCTGTTTCCAACTTCTGACTATTACAAATAAAGCTGCTATAAACATGGTTGAGCAAATGTCTTTATTGTGTACTTGAGCCCCTTTTGGATATATGCCTAGGAGCGGTATGGCTGGATCTTGAGGAAGTGCTATTCCTAGTTGTCTGAGAAAGCGCCAGACTGATTTCCAGAGTGGTTGTACAAGTTTACATTCCCACCAGCAGTAGAGGAGGGTTCCCCTTTCTCCACAGCCTCTCCAGCATGTGTTGTCACTTGAGTTTTTCATCTTGGCCATTCTGATGGGTGTACAGTGAAATCTCAGGGTGGTTTTGAAAGACCCCAGCCTCACACTAAGTTAAACATAGCTAATGCCATTTTGTGAGACACCACTGTTTTGTAAAACTCTGAAGGCCAGATGAGAAACTGGAAAATTACTGAGAAATCCTAGCTGTGTCACCCACTTGGGATATCTGTGGTCAGGCTGCCCCAGTCATACTAAAAACAGTTTGTGTTAATCACTCTCATAGATATCTGTGAGACTGTTTCAGCTAAGATAGGGAAAAACAAAATAACAGGTGGCGGGCCACGTCAAGGGGTCATCCTACCCCCCTTGACCACCCAGCTCCTGGAATCTTGGTGCCCCTGCCAAACTTTGACGCAAATTGTGGTCTCGTGTAAACGTACCAATCAGCCCCCTGTAACCATGCCCTCTCGTGTCTGTACCAGTGCTTCTGCCTCTAAAACCCTATAAAAACCCCAGCTTCCCATCTAAGGGGCGCGGAAGTCTTCCGAAAGACTTTTTGCCCCGGGTACCTGAGTATCAAAATAAAAGCCTCTTGCTGTTTGCATCCGAATGGCCTCGTTGATCCTTGGGAGGGGGTCTCTCTGACGGAAGATACCCTCCGGGGATCTTTCAGTTTTGATTTGCATTTCCCAAATGGCTAATGACGTTGACATTTCTTTAAGTGTTTCTCTGCCATTCCAATTCTCTGCCTCTACAGAGAATTCTCTGTTTAGCTGTGTTCCCCATTTTTTAATTAAATTACTTGGTTTAATGTTTTTCAGGTTCTTGAGTTCTTTATATATACTAGATATTAGCCCTCTGTCAGATAAATGGTTGGTGAAGATTCTTTCCCAGTCTGTAGGCAGTCGTTTTGTTTTGATGATGGTGTCCTTTGCTTTACAGAAGCTTTTCAGTTTCATGAGGTCCCATTTATTGATTGTTGCTCTTAGAGCCTGTGCTGTTGTTGTTCTGTTCAGGAAGTTGTCTCCTGTGCCAATGAGTTCAAGGGTATTCCCCACTTTTTCTTCTAACCGATTTAGTGTGTCCGGTTTTATGTTGAGGTCTTTGATCCACTTGGACTTCAGCTTTGTGCAGGGTGATAAGTATCGATCTACTTTCATTTTTCTACATGTAGACATCCAGTTAGACCAGCACCATTTGTTGAAGATGCTATCTTTTTTCCATTGTATGGTTTTGGCATCTTTGTCAAACATCAGGTGTTCATAGATGTGTGGGTTTATTTCTGGGTCCTCTGTTCGGTTCCATTGATCCACCATTCTGTTTCTAGGCCAGTACCATGCAGTTTTTATAACTGTTGCTCTATAGTACAGCTTGAGATCAGGGATGGAGATACCTCCAGAAGATCTTTTATTGTAGAGAATTGTTTTAGCAATTCTGGGTTTCTTGTTATTCCATATGAAGCTGAGAATTTTTCTTTCGAGGTCTGTACAGAATTGTGTTGGTAATTTGATGGGGATTGCATTGAATCTGTAGATTGCTTTTGGTAAGATGGCCATTTTTACTATGTTAATCCTACCCAGCCATGAGCATGGGAGATCTTTCCATCTTCTGATATCTTCTTCTATTTCTTTCTTCAGAGACTTGAAATTTTTTTCATACAAGTCTTTGACTTCCTTGGTTAGGGTTACTCCGAGGTACTTTATGTCATTTGTGGCTATTGTGAAGGGTGTTGTTTCCCTTTTGTCTTTTGTATACAGGAGGGCTACTGATTTTTTTTTTGAGTTAATTTTGTATCCGCCACTTTGCTGAAGGTGTTTTTCAGCTGTAGGAGTTCCCTGGTAGAGTTTTTGGGGTCACTCACGTATATTATCATATCATCTGCAAATAGTGATAATTTGACTTCTTCCTTTCCAATCTGTATTTCCTTGATCTCCTTCAACTGTCTTATTGCTCTAGCAAGGACTTCAAGTACTATGTTGAAGAGATACGGAGAGAGTGGGCAGCCTTGTCTTGTCCCTGATTTCAGTAGGATTGCTTTAAGTTTCTCTCCGTTCAGTTTGATGTTGGCTGTAGGTTTGCTGTATATCACTTTTACTATGTTTAGATATGTGCCTTGTATCCCTGATCTCTCCAATACTTTAAACATGAATGGATGCTGGATTTTGTCAAATGCTTTTTCAGCATCTAGAAAGATTATCATGTGGTTTTTTTTTCTTTCAGTTTGTTAATATGGTGGATCACATTGATGGATTTCCATATATTGAACCACCCCTGCATGCCTGGGATGAAGCCTACTTGGTCATAGTGGATGATACCTTTGATGTGTTCTTGTATTCGGTTTGCAAGTATTTTGTTGAGTATTTTTACATCAATGTTCATAAGGGAGATTGGCCTAAAATTCTCTTTCTTTGTTGGGTCTTTGTGAGGTTTAGGTACCAAGGTGACTGTGGCTTCATAGAATGAGTTTGGTTGTGTTCCTTCTGTTTCTATTTTGTGGAATAGTTTGAAGAGAATTGGAGATAGGTCTTCTTTGAAGGTCTGGTAGAATTCTGCGCTGAAACCATCTGGTCCTGGGCTTTTTTTGGACGGGAGACTTTCGATGACTGCTTCTATTTAGGAAAAAAATTTTAAGGAAACACAACTCTGCCATGCTGAGGTTACAGATTGATCCAGAAAAAAAAAAAAATACAAAAAGGAGATTCACTTAGGTATTTGGGTTATAAAATAAGTCAACAAAAAGTATGACCATAAAAATGTACAGATCCATAGAGACCAACTGCAAACTCTTAACAATTTTCAAAAATTAACGGGAGATATTAACTGGCTGAAGCCTACAATTGGATTAAATATTTATGAGTTGAGTAATTTGTTTCAAGCATTACAAGGAGATTCAGCTTGTACAGTCAAAGATGTCTAACAGCTGAAGCAATAAAAGAGTTAATTCTGGTAGAACACAGACTGCAAGATGCATGTGTGGATCGAATTGATCCTGAACTTGATTTTGTTTTGGTCATTTTACCTATAATTCATTCTCCAACTGAGCTCATTATGCAAAGAAAAAATTGTGTTATACAATGGATTTTCTTAGCACAGAAACAAAGTAAAAAAGACATAACACAGAAAAGGTTTCTGGATTAATTATAAAAGGTAGAATAAGACTACGTCAATCCTCAGGAACAGGTCCAGCTGAAGCGCTTCCTACCAACGCTGGGATTGTATCACTGTGGGTGATCAGTGAAGACTGGCAGTAACTACTTGGGAGAAATTAATAACAAATATCCTAAAAGCAAATGTATACAGTTTATAAAAAGAACTAACTGGATTCTTCCACATATTGTAAAGGAACACCAATTCCAGAGGCACCAACATTCCATACCGATGCAAACAAGATGGGAATGGCAGGTTATAAATCAGACAAAATAGCAAAGTGATCAAAAGCCCATCTTTTTCAGTTCAAAAATCAGAATTATATGCAATCCTTATGGTATTATTAGATTTTCCTGAATCTCTTAATTACTGACTCTCAATATGCAGAAAGAGTTGTTTTTCATATTGAAGCTGCTGAAGTTATTCCTGATAACTCAGAATTGACTTTATTTATGCAATTGCAACAGGCCATCAGAAGTAGAAACTATCCTTTATATACTACTCATATTTGGTCTCATGCAGGTTTGCCAGGTCCATCAGCATGAGGAAATAAGGAAATTGATCAATTACTAATAGGAAATATGTTAGAAGCCTCAAAATTTCATGAAAAATACCATGTGAACAATAAAGAAAAAAAATCTTCTATCACTTGGCAACAAGCCAAAGAAATAATAAAACGTGTCCTACATGGTCTCTGTATAGCCAACCCCATTACCAGCTGGGAGTAACCCTCAAACCTTGTTTCAGTTTGCAGAATTTGGAAAATGGTATGCACACCATTCGATAGGTACATATTCAGGGTTACAATGGGTAACTGCTTTAAGTTCTGAAAAGGCTGATTGTGTAATTACACATTTGTTGAGAATAATGGCAATTATGGGGATTAAGACAAAGTAAGGCTGATAATGCTCCTGCATATGTGAACAGTAAGATGAAGCGATTCTTCACAAATTTAATATAATGCACATTACTGGTACACCACACAATCCTACAGGACAGGCAGTTGTAGAAAGAGCTAATCGTACTTTAAAAGAGATGCTTATTAACAAAAAGGGAGAGCAATAGGAATAGGCTAAATAATGCTTTAACTCTAAATTTTCTTAATGTTGGTGAAAAAGGAACAACAGCAGAATGGAAGCCTGCAATAGTTTTGAGACGGGGATGTGGTTATGCTTATGTATCTACAGAGAATGAAAAAATATGGTTACCAACAAAACCTACAAAGATTAGATTTGACCAGGAAAGACCTCCTACTAGCTGATCCTTGAATGTCTTCACATGGTAAATGAATCTTGTTCGTTACCTGGTCCTCATGATGCAAAATATACCTGTAATATTATCTTTAAAAGTTTGCTTATTTCCAGAGCAAAGACCAGATAACAATGAAGATAAAGCAAGTAGCCCAAGTGATTTCAGCCTCACAGACTGCCTCAGTTACTATTTCCTCAAGAATCTATGCTCAGGCCAACTTTAAAAGGGCTAACCTAAGTGACTGGACAGAGACTGGACAGAAAACACAGAGACTAGACAGAAAACACAAAGACTGGACAGAAAAAGATACAGCTAGCTTTTTCAGTATCCTAAGTTTTTTAAGGTACTGAAAAAGATGTTTTCCCCCAGACAAAAAAAAAAAAAAAAAAATTAAGAACATGACACCCCCACCTCAAGAGGTACGGTAAGGTGTTGATGGTCGTTTGATGGATTATAGATTAGTCATGGTAAGGGGAAAAAAAGTAAAAGTAAAATTAGGGATCTCTTACTTTATTCCCCCTATCTTTCTTTTTCTTTTATCTCTCTCTCTTAGCCAGTATTAGGAAAAAAGAAAAAAGGGGAGGGGGATATATAGAATTAGAAAATAAAAGGTAGATTATTGAATTCACTACCATCAAATATTATATATTGGTATGGATTATTATATGTTGATAAAAATTTAAGGTTATTTTGTTCAATTTTTGCTTAAAGTATTGTACTTATGCAGTTCATTTGAAAATGTGGTGTAAAGTTCTACTTTTATGAAAACTATTGCAAACTGTTCAGGGTGATTGGAAATGCAAATTAGTAGTTAGCAACCTATAAATAATCTTGTAGTCTTGTCAGATACTAGTTTAATTACAGAAATAAGCTTTAAATAGTCTCTTGTATATGTTTTCAAGGTTAAGTAGATAGTACATAGCTAGACACATGCAACGTTGACAGATAGATAGATATGATGTACCATATAATGGTAGATATAATGTACCATATAATGGTAGATGTTTAGGTGGTCTTCAAACACTTCAGAGATCTATAGACTATGGCATTTAAGATGTTTTAATAATAAAAGGCTTTTCTGACAGGCTTTTCTGGTCCTGGCAGCACCTCTAATATATTTCAAAGAAGATGGTGGGCATCAAAGAAACAAGTATGACAAGACAGCCCCTGGAGAAAAAACTGACCTTCAACTGCTGATGGCAGGCTGAACAAACGTGAGCAAGCAGGACACTGGAAAATTGACTGTCCAGCTTTACAGAGACTAAGTGGTCAGTCCTTCAAAATTTCTGTTTCAAAGAAAAATCTGTCAGATACTCTGGGCCAGTAGGCTGAAGACTGGATGCCCAACAACACAGAGAAACCTCTGGGGACTGTCCAGGTAGTCAACTGTCTCTGTCATTTCTACAGTTCTGGAAGCTGTTTGCTCTGTGCTTCCTATATAGTTAGGTATTGTTTTTTTCCTTCTAAGGTGTCTGATGGGGTTGAAGACTAAATAGTCTTGTAATAGTTTTACTACAATCAAGCTTAAGGTCTAGGTAGATATTTTCAGGTTGATAGAAGAAAGTGGTTTAGGTACAGAACTGAGGACTCACCAGGATAGGATAGACAGTGGAATACATTTTCCAGAATTGCCAAATACAAATGGACTGGACATTGTGAATGTAATTCTTACCTGAAAATTCTCATAATTCTTATTGTACGTAGTTTATTAATGTTAGAGAAAAGGCCAAAATTTTAAACAGAAAGGGGGAAATGTTGTGGACGTTTTGGTTTATGATATGTAAACATGTTTTTGTTAAAATTTCAGATTGGAGATTTTAGTTTGTCCACACCTGTTAAGTGTCCCGTGTGGAACATGGTCTTTGCCAGATGGAATTAGTTGAATCCTGAGGACTTTGCAGGGATATGACAGCCCAGAGGAAGAAGGCAGGGCTGCTTGGAGGAGGACTGCTTGCTGCTGGTTTGTCCTGCTGCTGCATTTGCTGTTTGCTGATTTGCTGGTTACCTGGATTTCTGGATTTCTGGACAACAGAATCCTCTGACCCTACCCAGCGGGAAGCAGCAGAGAGAACTCCGCCGCCTGTCCCCACTAACCTTCTTTCCCTCCTACAAGGTGTTGGGGATTGGAAGGCAGGTAGCAGCATTTAAGAAGCCTAAAGAAGGCAGGTTAGGGGAGGACTTCTTTTCCTTCCTTCTGATCCTAGTCAATTAGATCTCATCAGGAGTGGCTGAGTTGTCTTCTTCTGTGGTCTGGTAATGCTGCTTCCCCCTCAGGGGGAGGTAATTAAAGAGCAGGCCAATCAGTTCATGTCAGAGACAGTCCCTGTTCCTATTACAATGGAACCCACTTGGATATTGAACTGCCATGGACTATATCTGTGCAGGGGTCTTAGTTTATCTCCATGCATAGTCCTTGGTTGGAGTATCAGTCTCAGGAAAGACCCCTGTGCTCAGATTTTTTGGTTCTGTTGCTCTCCTTGTGGAGTTCCTGTCCTCTCCAGATCTTACTGTTTCCTACTTCTTTCCTAAGATTCCCTGCACTCTGCCCAAAGGTTGCCCATAAGTCTCAGCATCTGCATTGATAGTCTGCAGGGCAGAGCTTTCAGAGGTCCTCTGTGTCAGGCTCCTGACTTGTTCCCTCTTTTCTCCTTCTGATGTCCAGCCTCTTTGCCTTTCTGGATAGGAACTGAGCATTTTAGCAAGAGTCCACCCTCTTAATTAGTTTCTTTAGGTGTACAGATTTTAGTAGGTTTATCCTATATTATATGTCTATATGAGTGAGTTTATACCATGTGCATCTTTCTGCTTCTGGGACAGCTCACTCAGGATGATCTTTTCCAGATCCCATCATTTACCTGCAAATTTCATGATTTCCTTGTTTTTTATTGCTGAGTAATATTCCATTGTGTAGATATACCACAATTTGTGCATCCATTCCTCCACTGAGGGGCATCTGGGCTGTTTCCAGCTTCTGGCTATTACAAATAAGGCTGCTACAAACATGCTTGAGCAAATGTCCTTATTGTGTACTTGAGAATCTTTTGGATATATGCCTAGGAGTGGTATAGCTGGATCTTGAGGAAGCACTATTCCTAGTTGTCTGAGAAAGCGCCAGATTGCTTTCCAGAGTGGTTGTACAAGTTTACGTTCCCACCAGCAGTGGAGGAGGGTTCCCCTTTCTCCACATCCTCTCCAGCATGTGTTGTTTCTTGAGTTTTTGATCTTAGCCATTCTGATGGGTATAAGGTGAAATCTTAGGGTCATTTTGATTTGCATTTCCCTGATGGTTAATGAGGTTGAGCATTTCTTTAAGTGTTTCTCTGCCATTCGATATTCCTCTGCAGAGAATTCTCTGTTTAGCTCTGTAACCCCATTTTTTAATTGGATTACTTGGCATGCATGCAGAGGGTGGAGGAAGGGAGGGATTGGGATGGGAGGAGGGAGGGAACCACGGGGGGGATACAAAGTGAATAAAGTGTAATTAATAAAGAAAAAAATCAATCCTAAATAAATAAATAAATAAATAAATAAATAAATAATGAGCCTGGGTTAGAACAGGACGGCTTTAGAGCTTCAACCTTCTGTATGTAGTTTGATTTCTAAATTGATTCAGCAAAGCTTCGTTTTCTCAAAATTATGACACAATGCTTCAAGTACATAAATGTACTTAAAACAAGCAAAAATATTATTAATCTCTGTATTTACAGACTTCATGGGATCCAAGCAGAAGAAAATCCTAAACCTATGCATTCAAATTATAGATGTTACTGTAAATAGAACATCCCATGTTATGCTGTAGAACTAAATATTTTACTTTTATTTTCAATTTCTACAATGTGAGGAAAGATCTCACATTGTAGCTGACTTTTCCCCTTATGCAGCTAACCTTTGAATTCATCCTTTTCACACCTCAGACCCTTAATTACTGAGATGTACAGGCATGTACCACTATACACAATTCTGGAATAATCCTTTACTGCAAGCAGAAATGTGCTTCATGAAATACCCATAAAGATTTTGTCACTTGTGTGACAGAAATTTTCTATATTAAAAATTCTGCGACTCAAAATACTTTTACTTCTGGAATATTAGTTTCAGGTGCAAGAAAATGAAATAAATCAAAATGTATGGGCTGTAATATTGTTTCAACAACTTGACTCCAGTAAAGTGAGGCAAGTTATTACATGTTACTCTGCCTCTAATTCTTATTTGTAACATGGGAAGAACATACTTCAGTGTTGCTACTCTGACTAAATTACCTTATAGAAAAAAGCCTTATAGCTGCTGCTGGGTGTAGGGGGCATGCCATCATTCCCAGCACTTGGTGGGCAGATGAAGGTAGACTTCTGTGACTTCAAGTTCAGCCGGGTCTATAAAGCAAGTTCCAGGTGTTTCAAAGGAGGAGATGTGGGGGGAAACAAGAAGGAGGGGAAATAGAGTATATTAAATTGTCATAGCCTTTCATTAGAGATTGACTATTCTTCATGAATAGCAACCCAGAAGCACATTTGTTTCCCATAAAGTGGAATAAATAGCTTATTAGGAAAAAAAAAAAAAAAAAAAAGGAAGAAGAAGAAGGAGGAGGAGGAGGAGGAGGAGGAGGAGGAGGAGGAGGAGGAGGAGGACAGGTTTGTTAAAAATCAGGGACAACAACGGGGTTTCCAGGCCTACAGAAGTCTGTCTTGCTGTTTATCCTTTACACTGCCTTCAGTCCCACCTTTGTCTAGAGTGGCCAAGTGCCCTGTGGTATGTGACTCCGATCTCTTGGCAGGATCTGCCATCGGCACTGCAGTAGGTGAGGGCCTCTGAAGGACTCATACTGCTTTTTTAAATTATTAATTATGTATGCAATGTTCTGTCTGCATGTACACCTCCATGCCAGAAGAGGATGCCAGGTCTCATTATAGATGGTTGTGAGCCACCGTGTGGTTGCTGGGAACTGAACTCAGGACCTTTGGAAGAGCAGCCAGTGCTCTTAACCTCTGAGCTAGCTCTCCAGCCCCCCATACTGCTTTTAAGATGTAATGGGGAAATATATTAAGAAGATTAAGAAAGACGTTGGATCTTTGGCCTGCTTTTTTAAAGTATTAATGTGCTTAGTCAGAAAAATTTTAATATGCAGAAAAAAAATTAGAGAGCTTTTTATCTCCACGGTAATGCTTATAAAAATGCAGGGAAACAGGCCTGTGGACAGTAAGCCCTAAAGATAACAGCTCACAACTGACTCGATCAGCTAGTCTCAGCCTGGGAACCTAGAAACTAAACAGCAGAACCTTTCCCAAACAGGGCCCCGAGGTCACCGCAGTGCCAAGGGCAGCCCTCGCAGAGCGGCAGATCCTGCAGAGAACGGGAAGGCCACCTCATGGACACGGGCCGCTCTAGACAGATCGGCAGCCAGCAGGGATGCGCCAGCTCTGCCCGCCTCGCCTCGTGCAGCAGAGCCTGCAGGGGAAGCCTTCACGCGCCTCAAGCAGGAGGGAGGAACACAACTGAGGAAAGTAACTGTTTCCGAGAAAAATGAATTCGTGAGAACCACATATGAAGTAAAAAGAATTAAAAGGAGAAACTGTGTCTTGAAAACATCCAGAGAAGGCTTGTATCCAGGGAATCTAATAAAAACCCAAAGGCCAGCTCACGGCGTTGCCCCCACGGATGGTTAAGAAAACAAAGCCTCATTAACCGTAAATTTCAGCTAATTTCTCTAACTCAAAAGCCAATTCAGCAACTTCCCAGAAGAAAGTAAGAGAATCAATTATCGAAGCAAGCTGCGCTTTAGGAAAATAAATGTAAAGGTAGGCCAAAGGAACGAAGCGGGAAGCACCATCCCGGGCGTCTACGGCTGCCAAACCCCACGCCCCGCTGCTGTGCACTGGGCAGACGGCTCTGGGACCCCCTGAGCCGGAGAACCTGGGGAAGCCGGCTGCCCGAAGACAGCCTTCCTCTTCCTGCACTGGGAGAATGCGGTATGCCATCCAGGTCCTCGTGGACAAGGAGGAGCAAGGCAGGAAAATGTCCTCGCAAGACTGAATTTAAGGTGGTGCTTGCTTAATACTACTTTGTCTCTTTGTTACATATTTTTAAAATCTTTCATTTCAATAGTTGGTGTTAAATTCCTTATTCGATACACTGAATTATTCTTGCAAAGACACCACAAAGATAGACACACAACTCAAGACAATACTATTAGCATGTTGGAGGCTTTCAATCAGCAAATATGGTTTTTATTTTTATAAGTGTATGAACCTTGAAGATTTTGATAAACAACTTAATTACAAATAGCATCTAAATCATGAGAGGAACAAGCATTTATACTATATGCAAATATAAACATAATTATAAAGATCTATCAAATTAAAAATAAGCTTCAAAAACTACCAAAATTCCCAGAGCATCATTATAATCAATATTTACAAAACAAGGTTATAAAAATATCACTATGTAGGCCCAGGTAAGTCATAATTATGTAATTAATTTCAATTAACTTTCTATTGCAATATGTAGTGTTTGTTTAATGTGTAAATAGTATAGCAATATTTTAAATTAAGGAAAAGTATTACATCTTTTTAAAAACATCAGCGCTGGGACTGGTGAGATGGCTCAACTGTTAAGCCATCTTGTTGCTCTTGCGGAGTTTGATTCCCAGCACCCACACGGTGGTTTACAACTATCCATAACTCCAGGTCCAGAGACTCCACTGCGCTCTCCTGACCTCAACAGGCACCAGGAAACATACATGGTGTGCACACACACACACACACACATATGCGCGCGCAGGAGAAACATAAATACATAAAAATACGTAAGTGTAAATTTTAATTTTAAAGCACCTACTTAAAGTTGGAAGAGTTAATTGTCTTGCCAAGTAATAAATTTTTATGAATAAAAATCACTGTTACTTAGAATCATGTAAAATATATGATTAAACTTTTTAGGTTATCTCTTAAACAACATATAAAAGCATCATAGAACACATTAGGAAGCAAACGAACACTTGTATCACTTAACAGACAGATGATTGCGGACAGTTGCTAATATTACCAAGTCTCAATTTTCTTGCTTATAAAATAAAAATTAAGAATATATGCTAAGGCCAGGGTACAATGATACAGTTGCTTGCTGCCAAGTTCATTCCCAGAGTCTACACAGTGAAAAGAAAGAACAAACCCTCAAACTGTCCCCTCACCTACACACACACACACACACACACACACACACACACACACACTTTTTTTTTTAAAGGCACAGACAAAAGCGAGTGTAGTAGCACACACCTTTAATTTTAACACTCAGGAGGCAGAGGCAAGGCCAGCCTGGTCTACAAAACCAGTCCAGGGCAGCCAGAGCTACTACACAGAAAAACCATGCCTCCAAAAGAGGAGGGGAGCAAAGGAAAGGAAGCATCACCTGGAAAGAACATATTCTTATTTAAACAAAAAGGGCATTTTCACATGCATACAAGGAGCACTGTGCTTGCCTTTAATCCTACCACTTGGAAGTCAGAGACAGAAGAAGAATTGCTGGTTTGAGGCCAGCATGGTCTATATAGTAAGCTCCTAGTCAGCCACAACTATAAAATGAGACCATCTCAAAAAAAAGATAACAATTCTATCATTGTATCACACTGTGTTCCACACACTTCATAAATACTTATATATGTTCATTTGTTTTCATTAAATTTTTATTTTTTATATTAATTACAGTTTATTCACTTTGTATCCCAGCTGTAGCTCCCTCCCTCATTCCTTCCCAACCCGCCCTCCCTCTCTTATCTCCTCCCATGCCCCTCTCCAAGTCCACTGATAGGGGAGGACCTCCTCCCCTTCCTTCTGACCCTAGCTTATCAGGTCTCATCAGGACTGGCTGCAATGTCCTCCTCTGTGGCCTGGTAAGGCTGCTCCTCCCTCAGGAGGAGGTGATCAAAGAGCCAGCCTCTGGGTTCATGTCAGAGACAGTTCTTGTTCCCCTTACCAGGATACCCACTTGGATACTGAGCTGCCATGGAAAAAAAGACAGCATCTTCAACAAATGGTGCTGGTCTAACTGGATGTCTACATGTAGGAAAATGCAAATAGAACCATATTTATCATCCTGCACAAAACTAAAGTCCAAGTGAATCAAAGACCTCAACATAAAAACAGACACACTAAATCGGTTAGAAGAAAAAGTGGGGAAGAGCCTAGAACTCATTGGCACAGAAGACAACTTCTTGAACAGAACATCAACAGGCTCTAAGAGCAACAATCAATAAATGGAACCTCATGAAACTGAAAAGCTTCTGTAAAGAAAAGGACACTGTCATCAAACCAAAACGACAGCCTTCAGACTGGGAAAAGATCTTCACCAACCCTATATCTGAGAGAGGGCTGATATCCAGAATATATAACGAACTAAAGAAGTTAAAGAGCAACAAATCAAGTAATCCAATTAAAAAATAGGGTACAGAGCTAAACAGAGATTTCTATGTAGAGGAATATTTATTTTAATATAATATTTTTATTAATTGTTTGGGGCTTTCAAACTATATTATGTTCATATTTAACCTGTTGATTGATTTTAATATTTAATATTGACTTATCTTTTAGTTAATCAGCAGTTACTTCTAAACAGCTCTATACCCAAATCACCACACAGAGACTAGGATTTATTTAATTAACCTAGAGCACAATGATAGGTAATAATTACTCCATCCTAAGCCTATAAGCCCGCATAGCTTCCTCCCAAGCAGATTTCCCACATTATACTTGCTTTTTAGTCATATGTTAGGTCTGATTCATTCCTCCTGATGTTTCCTGGTCTTCTCCTCTCAATCTCTCCTCCCTCTTGCTTCTTTCTCCTCCCCTCTGGACTAGGATGTTCCACCCCATTCTCTCCATTGCTTAGCATAGGCTGGTTGTTTTTATTGCCAATACAGAGAACAAATGGTGTGTATTAGAATAAACATCACAATGCAATGTCCCTGATTGAAACCAGATAGCAGGGTAGAGAAATCAGCGCTTGAATGACAAGGGTAAATTGTATACATTCCACAAGAACATTATACCAACATTTGCCCCTAACTCTTCCCAGATCCACCTCCCCACCTTTCAGTCCTATTTTGTTTTGTTTTGTTTTTTAAATAGTACCCCCACAAGGAGGACCTCCCCTATCAGTGGACTGGGGGAGGGGCAGGGGAGAAGAGGGAAGGAAGGCAGGATTGGGAGAGGATGAGGGAGGGGACTACAGCTGGGATAAAAAGTGAATAAATTGTGATAGATAGATAGATAGATAGATAGATAGATAGATAGATAGATAGATAGATAGATAGATAGGAATGCTAGGGGGAAAATAAATAGTGCACACACACACACCAATTTAATTGGCACTATCTTTACACACTCATGGATCCAGGGCCATTTACTTTTTTAAAACTAACTCTTCCTCCCGGAGAAGCCGTTAACTGTCGATAGCGCCTTGGTTAGGGCTGTAGGAGCTTGAAAGCCACACTACCTCGATGCTATAATGTTCGCTGGCTTGGCCCTGTACAGGTTTTGTGCAAGCAGCTACAGCTGCTATGAGCTCCTAAGTGCAGTGCTCCTGTCTTGTCTAAAAGACAGTTTTCCTCTAGTCCTCCCACAATTTCTAGTTCTTAAAATCTTTCCACACACCCTCTTCCATGATGGTTCCTGAACCTTGGGTTGCAGGAAGATAAAGAAGTCCCATTTGTGGCTAAGCATTCCACAGACACCACTTTGATTTTTAATCCCTTAACTACCCTCATTGCAAAACAAAAACAAACAAACCTATGCGATCTGAGGGCTGCACTACCTTATGGGTGCAGAGATATGAGAAGGCAGCTTGATACAATGTCCACTTATCAGAGTAAGAGTCCTATGTTCAACCCTAGGGCCTATGAGATTCCCAACCACGGGTTCTTGGCCAGAATTGGAGGACGAGATGTGTTTCTCCCTGTGAAGTGGGCCTTAAATCACTCAGAAAGTGGTTGGCTACTCCCAGAACATCCATGCACAATTGCACCTGTGGGCATATCGTGCCATGCTGGTCACTACTGTAGTTCACAGCTGGGTGAGACCGTTAGTAACTTTTTTTTCCTCCAGCTCCAAATACTACAAAGCCACAAAAGGAAAAAAGAGTTGTGGTCAGTACCAGGTTGGTATGTCCAGGTGCCATGCCCAAAGTGCATGGTGTTTTAAACAGCAGGGTTTTATTGCCAAGTTAGTAATTTCCGGTTAGTAATTTCCAAGGGTCGGCAGCTGTCGGAAGGAAACAGTAAGAACCCAAGCAGCAAACTTTCAGAGTCTGCAGATAACCACAACAACATGCTGCTTCTCTCCAGAGAAACAGTAGGTCAAAGTCCTCACAAAAAGCATAGACTTGGTGTTACTGTAGCCTCCCTTCAACCAAGACTTCTTTATGCACTGGAGGGAAATAAGCATTCACTGTCAGTAAGGGGTTATTTACCACACAAAGCTGCCATCCAAAATAACATTACTAACTCAGAAGATACACAACACAGACTTTGAACACAGCAAAATGATCCCTAAAGTGCACATACTACTTTTATCTGAATTGATATTGTCCATTTTAAGAGCAAAAACCATGCCTACCTTAAAGCTTTAAGACTGATGTGGAAAAGAGTCTCTATTAAATAATAAGTAACATTTTACAAAAACTTGGTTTAGAGAGTTTTACTATATCAGCCAATTTTAAGGTACATACTTATATAGATTACATGGAACAGATACAGTAAAATTATATAGTGGATGAATTTTTTTTAAAGCCATAATCTGAAGCCAAAGGATGTTTGACCAAACCTACAGGAATCGGCTTTGATTAGAACACATACTAAGCCACAAGAGAAGCATTTACAATATGCCACTACTTATTCTCTTGTGTTTCTGTCCTAATCAAATGCAAACCACTTTAAAGGGAATACACAGAAACAACCGCTTGCTGAACCGCAGTACTGGATCTGGACACTACAGCAGTAGGGTCAAACACAGTACCTCTGCATTTCACACAACTCAGTGGAGGAGCTATCATTCTGTTGGTGTCGTTACTATTTCTGCTCATTTAGAAGATGAGGAACCTAGGTTCCTCAAGGTTCTGAGAAGTCAAGTTCCCTGCCCGAGTTCATGCAGCTTATCAGTGAAAAGCTGGCATACAGAACTTGAGTTTATCAGATCCAAAGGCCATCACTTTCCTACCAATAGTACCCAAAAGACGCTAACTGTAGCAGAATCACCTGGGAGCTTGTTAACAAAATTGATGCCAAGTCCTAGACCTAAAAATACCAATTCCCAGAGACTCTGACTTATTTAACAAGCTCCCAGATGATGCTTACACAGCAAGCAAGCCCTTGTCATAGAAGTAGTATTAAAATCCACAGAATCAACTTCACCAGCTCCTCCATTTTCAAAGCACCGGTGGTTTGAAAGTGAGGTCATAAGGTCCTAGGCATCAAGATTTAGGTTCAAGTGGGTAAGCAGTTCAAGTAAGGGAGGAAGAATCCAATTCAGCCTCACAATTGAAATTCATTTTGGTGACATTATGATCTTTTCATTCATCTCTAAAACCTGAAATCATCTTTAATACCTTTTTCCTTTCTTCTCGGTCTTAAACAGATCTTTCTGGGCATTCTGCTTCTAACATGATATGACCATCTGTGGTTACCTATAGATACAAAATCCCTGTCTAGTTACTTTTCTATTGCCTTGATAAAATACCATGACCAAGGTAGCTTATAAGAAAGCATTTAATTTGGAACTCATGATTTCAGAGGGTCACAGTCCATGACAATCATAGTGGGGAGCATGGCAACAGACAGGCAGGCAAGATGCTGGAGCTGGAGCTGAAGGCTTCCATACTGGTTCACAAACATGAGATGGGGGTGGGGTGACAGAGCAGGAGCAAGCTAACTAAGAACGGCATGGGCTTTTAAAACCTCAAAGCCCAGACCAATAACACCTCTTCCAACATTCTAGTCCTTCCCAGAGAGTTCCACCAACTAGTAGCCAAGCATGCGAATATATGAGCCTCTGCAGGCCATCCTCCTTCAAACCACCACAGCCCCTACCACCACCCTCCTTACTTTTTAAAAAGCATTGGATTCTCTACTTACCTGGCCTCTCTTACAGCGAGAATATGGTAATAGAACCATCCTGGTCAATGAAGCTAGAAAGGACCAATGAAAATTTTCCTGCATAACAATAAAACCAACCATGGGGAACACACCCTTTCTCTTCTTCTTTGCAAATGACTGCAACAACCACCTTACAAAAAATGTAGGAAGCTGCTCCAGAACCCTGATATACTTGGGCTGTTGTTGTTGTTGTTATTGCGATTGAAAAAAGCTAGCTAAGAACCCTGATATACTTGAGCTGTTTTGTTTTGGTTTGGTTTTTTTATTGAAAATAGACTTGTTTTTCAAACAATGTATTCTGATTATGGTTCCCCTCCCCCATTTCCCCCCAGATCCTCCCTACTTCCCCACCCATGCAAAAACCACACCCTTCCTTTCTCTCTCTCTCTCTCTCTCTCTCTCTGTTTAGAATATAAAGAGATGCCTAAAACAAAATAAGATAAAATGGCAATGCTGTGAATTCCAGACTTCTGATGTAAACTAATATGCCCTCCTTTTAAAAACATTTTAATTCAATTCTTGCCCTGCCTATCTCAGCAATCCCAGAGCCTGTGTCTCATGTTTTTCAGTATCACTGTAAGTCTTTAATTTGAGAAGCACATGTTTACAGCACGAGCTATGCCACAGCGGAAAACCTCCTAAGGTACCGCACCATCACGATCCAACCCAACATCCTAGAGATGTCCTGGCTATGTTCAGATGGATTCTGCACCAGCCCTCTGCTCCTGGTGCTCCCGTCCTAAAGCCACATACACGCTGCTCATCCCAAACACCTCCTGAGCTCCTACGGTGACTTTGCTCAAATAGTTCTGCCACCTATTTTTCTACCAGCAAAGCTGCATAGCCTTCAAAAAACTAGAATCAATTTCACCTTGTTCTGTTATTTAGCATAATCTGTATTCATCAACTGCTACAGTTTCCACATTCCTTCTTATACAGAAATAAATATCTGCTTTCCCACATAGCTAAAAGTATTATGAAAGCCATATTCAGGCTGACAAGATGGTTCAGTGTGTAAAGGCATTTGTCACCAAGACTGATGACCTAAGTTCAATCCCTGAAATCCACAAAGAAGGAGAGAAGTGACTCCTACAGTTGTCTTCTGACCACCACACACACACACACACACACACACACACACACACACACACACACACACTGAAAAAGAAAACAAACAAACAGAAAGTCAACTCCATGGTTAAACAGTCTCTAACACAAGATGACCCACTGATTGTTCAACTGAATTTGCCCACAACCATTCAGACATTCTCCATGTTGTTTAAGGGCCAGCAGTAACCACTATGTTTAAAGAGAAAGACAGGAGCTGGGAAATGGCTCGGCAGATAGAGCACTTGCCACACAAGTATTAGAGCACAGTTGAGATTCCCAGGACCCTGCAAAAGCCTGCAGACATTGCCATGTCTGTACTCCGCACCTGGAGGAGAGACAATCCTGGGTAAGTTGTCTAGCTAGACAGGCAGGAATTATTGAGCTGTGGGCTAACCAAGAGACCCTAACTAAACAAAGTTAACAACTATTAAAGAAGACACCTAATGTCAACTTCAGGCCTACGCACGCACACACACACACAAACATGGGCCCACATGCATTCACACACATACACATATATGCAAATAAATAAATGATTAAATAGAAAGACAAACCATAACAAAAAATTTAAGACTTGGAGAAATTATTTTGGATGTACGTTAAGCTCACTGAACATAAGGCAGGAAATAAGCTCTGACCATAAAGACATAAAGACTGACATTCACAAAGACAATATAAAGCCTTACAGAATTCTGGAAAGTACTTATGTGCCAAGTAATCTTTACTCTCATGACTTCTTGCTGTGCCAAACAATAAGCTTCCCTGCTTCAATCCCATCTCTGTGTAGCACATTAAGAATACTGCTGGGGACTACAAATCAAAATGCTGAAATATCACTTCATACCCACAAAAATAGCTATAAAGAAAAAGAGGAGCAAGGCACAGGGACACACACCTATAGCCCCAGATGCTCAGCAGGCTGAGGTTAGAGGATTGCTTGAGTCCAGGAGTTCTAGGCTGTAGTGCACAAGTGTCCCCACTAAATTCAACATCAATATGGTGAACTGCCGAGAGTGGGGCACCATCAGGTTCCCTAAGGTTGGAAATGGAGCAGGTCAAGGAAAAAAGCGGGGGAGGGGGGGGTCTGAAAGATTGCTCAGCAGTTAAGTGCAGTTGCTGCCCATATGCACATATATACACTCAGGCACGTGTGCACACACACACACATACATACATGTGTATATGTATATATATGTATACATGTATATATATATATGTTTATATACACATATGTATTTATATATGTACATATATATACATATACATACACACATAAAATAGAACACATAAATAAGTTTTTTTTTTTTTTCAGTTTAAGTACTGGTAATGATATGGAGAAACTGTGATTCCCCATACACTTCTAGTGGGAATAAAAAAATGGCACAACCATAGTTAGGGGCTTAGCTCAGCAGCAGAACACTTGCCTAGCAAGTAAAGAGTTGAGTTTAATATCCAAGAATGCCATAAAAACAAAACAAATTAACTCTCAAGAAGCTACGCCTGGCATACACACCTGTAATCCTGGCACTTGGGATGGAGAGACAGGAAGATCAGGAGTTCCTGACCAGTCTGAACTACATAAGACATTGTCTCAAAAGCAAAACAAAAGCAGTCAGAAAGCCACTTGAGGAAACAGTGAGGTGGTTCCTCACATAAACCTACATTTTTCAATGGACGCAGCAATTCTATTGGGAGTTATATATTCAAAAGAACTGATACATATACCCACACAGAAACTTATACACGATGTCCACAGTAACACAATTCGTAATAGCCAAAAGATGGAAGCAGTCCCTCCGTATGTGGAGAGCCGTAAAAGGGAACATTATGCACAATAAAAAGAAATGAGGTACTGAAATCCATAGTAATTCCCCTTTATCCCTGGTTTCACTTTCCATCTTTTCAATTACTCCTGGTCAAATACACATAGAAAATAGTAAATAGAAAATTCCGTAAACAAATAGTTCGTAAGTTTTAAACTGCACACTCTCTGAATATCACACACCACCCGGCTCATCCCACCTGGACCCACCTGGACGAGAACCATTCCTCTGCCCTCTGTGATCAGGCCACGCATCCATCAGTCACTGTGCAGCAGTGCTGGCTGCAGGGACACTGTGACAGTGTCACGGGGCTTGTGGTCCCCAAGCACAGAACAGCAGAGCCGCCTGTGCTTCCTTCAGGTGTAAATGTGAAAGGGAGAAACGGCCACCGACTTCTAACCTTGAAGTTGTAAGGACAGGGAGAACTCAAGCTAGCTTTGTTGCAGTCATTCAAACTACAAAGGTTATGTCCAGTGTATAAAAAGTCATTAGGTTATGCAAACATGCTAACTGAAAACAGCAATTCTTAAGTTAGACTGGCTGGATGCCTGCTCCCCTCTCCCCAGCTTCCTATATTGAAATCCTAAGCCCCAATGTGAAGACCGTTAAAAAAGAAATGGGGCTTTTGAAAAACATGCAGGCCATGAGAGTAGAGGCCTCATGGGTTAGATTAGGCCCCCTAGACAAGGAGCCCAGAACTCTGCTCTCTCACTCTCTATCTCTCTCTCTATCTCTCTACCTGTCTCCCTCCCTCTCTTCTTCCCTCTTTCTCACTTTCCTCCCTCCCTTGCTCCCCCACACACACACCCCCAACCTGCTACAAGGAGAAAACAATATGCAGAGCAGGAAACAAGCCCTTAAGCAAACTATCAAATCTGTTGGCATCTTGGTCTTCAACCTTCCAAGCTCCCAAATGGTAATAAATAAATGTGTGCTGTCTAAGTCACTCCGACTATGATACCTTACAACAGACCAAACTAAAACAATTCCATTTTATACAACATCTAAAATAGGCAAATGTAAGGGGCTAGAGAGGTGGCTGCGGTGTTACAAGCACTTGCAGAGAACCTGCATTTAATTCCCATCACCCCTTTGGTGACTCACAGTCATCTTTAATTCTAAAGCAGGGGGTTCAGTGCATCCTTCTGGCCTCCACAGGTACTACATGCATTTGGTAAAGAGATAAATGCAAGCAAAACACCCATATATGTAGAATAAAAATTAAAATAGATATATGTAGACGTTTACAATCAAAGCATAAAGGAGGCTAAAGTTTTTAAGAGAATTAGAAGTTCAAAACCCTCTGAGGCTACCTAATAAGTTCAAAGCCAACCTGAGCTTCTTAGTAAGATCTTGTCTAAAAGCAAAACAAACAAAAACATACTCCCCATCCCTGAAAAAAAGGTAAAATCTTTGATAACAGAAATTCTAAATTCTAATTCCAAAATTCTAGCCCCCAATATTTTCATTCAGACTGGGGAGAGACATGGAAGGAGATGGTAGCAGGTAACTAAATAAGAAGTGAGGGGAACAGTAATTCTCCCTTGGAAAAGTCAAGGGAATTACATGAGAGAAAGTAATGGTGGCTGTGGAAGGCAGGTGTACTGACATTACTCCCCAGGGCAACACCTCTCCTCCTCGAACCCTCAGGTTAGGATCCGGGTCTCTTGTATGTTTCTCTAACATCAGAACTCCTCTTCTGTAACACCACGACCTCAGGGACCAGCTTGGAGGACCTTTTCACCATGCCACCCATAATTCCTAGCACAGGGTCTAACATCTATCAGCTAGCCACTAACACAATGAAAGGGATGCTCTGTTAGCTCATTTCCCACTGTGAGTCACAGACCCACAGGCCATGTGATGGCTAACTCCCTAGTTCTGCCAGAGCCAAAAGCAACAGTAACCAGGAGAAAGGAGTCCTCTGGCCCTCCGTGCTCTGCCGCCTTTGATTACTACAGCTTCTGTCCTGTTTCCTGCAGTGCCTCACGAGACACACTCTTCACAGCTGGCTTCCATGGTCCCTGTCTAATTAGTATAAAAATAAAGCACCATCTATATTATCAGATGTTTTCATCGTGAGTGTGAGAATGTCAGAGCCCTAACTCAAGGACAAGCAGCAGTCTTGTCGGAGGCAGATGTTAGCTCCTCATGATCCATTTATAGGACTTGCTTCCAAAGAGGCTATTCTTTCCTGACTTCATTTCCTCCTTGAAAAAAAATGGCATTTAGTAGACTAAGATTTTCAAATTTTCCTTTCTTTGATCATGATATCCTCTTAGTAACATGAAACCATATTCCTTTTGTGTTTGTTTTATAATAGAACAATTTCTCCAACAAGACTACTTTTATAATGATTTGATGCTCAAAATATGTAAAAGTAGAGCAAATTTTTAAAGCACTGAATTCACGAGCCCTGTGGGATGAAGACTGTAGAGGTAAGATTGGAGCTGATCAAGCCAATCTTCCTACAAAGACAAAAGCAAGCAATACTAAGTCCTTGCTCACATGCCCAAGAACCAGTGTCTCTGGGGTCCTTCAGCATTGCACACAGCTTCCACCACGCCCCACCCCACCAGGGCGGGGTGGTCTTCTGAAACTTAATCTCTGGAAAAGCAAAGAGACAAGCATTCTAACTGAAAAGCCTCTGCTGATAAAGAAAAGAGCAAGCATACAACTTCTCTGCTGCCCCTGGATAGAAGCCACCTTTAGCCATGAGCAGCTGGTTTGCAATGAGGATATTCTGTGCGTGAACAAGGCCCTTCTATCCTGTTAGCACTGGCATCTATTAATGTTCATACTGTCTCTGCAGTATAGTATTTCTAGTCTGTTTACCATGGGGAAATAATCCTTCTAGTCAACACTCAATTCATCCTGAAACTAATTCCTCAAAGAAGATCTAGAAGAACAAAGCTTGCCACTATTTTAAGCCAAAGAAAGTAAGGGAATTGAAAGAATAATAATAAGGAAAATAACTGCTTAAAAGCCATTAGAATATTTAAAACCAATGTCATTTTTAACTCATTATCAACTTGACTGAATCTTAGAATAGACATGTTCCTGCGCCATATCCTCAAAATATACACACAGCTGGAAGACTGTTTTCTCAAATCTGTTCTTCCTTCTAAGTAGTCTTAAATGCTATCCATACTTTTATGATACTCAAATGTAAATCCACACACCCCCAAACCCCACCCCTGAGCTCTGGATGTCCTCAATACACTCAGTGTCTTTGGGGCACTCGAAACTGAATTCATGTAAAGAGAAATGACTTCAATCCTCAATCTCTCCTTCATAAGCCATCTCTATCTCAGAGAGATCACTAGCAGTCACAGTTGCTGAAAGTAAAACAATCCTAAAAAGAAATTAAACCAGGCATGGTGGTGCACACCTTTAATCCCAGGACTTAAGGAAGCAGAGGCAGGCAGATTGCTGTGAGCTCAAGGACAGCCTGGTCTACAAAGTGAATCTAGGACAGCCAAGGCTACACAGAGAAACCCTGTCTCAAAAATAAATAAATAAAATCAACATAGATGATCTTGAAACCATCCTGCTCAGTGAAATAAACCAGACACAAAGGCAAAATATTCTATGGTTCCATTTGTAGGCGCTATACAGAGTGATCAAATTCACAGAGAAAAAGTAGGTAGGCCACTACCAGAGGCAGGGAGGTTGCTGTTAATGCGTACTGGGTTTCAGATTGGAAATGTGGTAAAGGTTGGGGGAAATCAGAGGCGAGAGTTACACAGCCGTGTAAATGTAGCTGCTGTCAATTAACTGTACATTTAAAAGGTAAATCTGGGGCTGGAGAGATGGCACAGAGGTTAAGAGCACTGGCTTTTCTTCCAGTCCTGAGTTCAACTCCCAGTAACCACGTGATGGCTCATAACCATCTATAATGAGATCTGATGCCCTCTTCTGGCGGGCAGACATACATCCAGGCAGGATACTATATACATAATAAATAAATCTTTTTTTTAAAGGTAAATCTGTGTTGTCTATGTTACCTAACTAACGAAGAGATATTATCAGATACCCACACTACCTCTTCTTTCACCATCCTTGCCCTAACAGCAGCAAGTCCCACTTCAGGGTATTTGTGGAACCTATCAGTTTACCATGACTTTACCATCACATTGCAAACCAATACCTTCAGCCTGCATTCCTGCATTAGCCACTAGCTAGTCTTCCTGTTTTCCTTAAGTCTACTCTATACATCATGGTTAGATCCATTAAAGAAAGGCAATAATCATGTTAAGACCCTGATTAAAACACCACTATATCATACTCAGGGGGAAACAAAATTAAAATTTCCCCTTGGATTACAGTCTCTTGTAAGACATGTACCCACTGACCTTTCCTCCAGTTCATTTTAGTCAAATGACATTCTTCCTTATTCTCAAATATTCCAAGATGAAAGATGCTTGCTCTTCTTGTACCTCAGTATCAATTCACTCATTTCTCTGCTTAAGTTCTAGGTCCTACCTCAGATAATCCACAGAAAAGAGCGCTTTGCTGTTTCTCATAACTGCTAAAATGGTCGTTTATTATGCTCCTCCCACTTGACTATAAGATCCTTAAAGACGGAAGATAACTAATACACACAGACTCCAGGAGAGTGATTAGCACGCAGCTAAGTACCTAGTAATTTCTGGAATGAGCACACCTTAGCTTCATCTGCAGATGGACTACATTTTATGCCTCTGTTTTTCATTTCCTAGCAAACCACTTATAAAGCAGTCGCTTTGGACTTTCATCACAAGGTGAACATCTAAAATTACCTAAGTGAAACACCTCTCCTGCCAGCACCAAGTACCTCCCAGATTCTTTCTGCTCAAATTCGTCCTCTCTTCACCAGTTCCTCACTTAGGAAAGGAGAAGGATGGTCAAAGTTCAGACTCCCAAAAATACCCCCCATTTAGCCTTTCCCCCTTTAGCTACAGACAGGTCTTCTCAAAAGATACATCACTAAATGTCTATTAAACCTGAATATTTAATTGATTTAATTGCTTAGATGCTTTCTACTTTAGTGTCTCTAATGGCATCATTTAAATCACCTTTTATCTGGCAGCCATATGACAAAATAACAGCCTTAATTTCTATGACAAGTCTTCTATCTTCTACAGATATAAGCACAGAGCTCAACAGATAAAAACCACAAATCAAAGGAATTATGCTCATATTCAACAAAAACTTTCACTCCTCTTTCTTGACCCAGATACTCTTCAGCTGCATAGGATGTTTAAAATAGCCTTTTAGAAACATGATACAGTTATCTTATGCTGCCTTTTAATCATTTTTAAAGGAAATGCATATTTGAAGAACAGGATTAGACACAGTCTTTTTTTATTTAAATTTAAGCCACCCAAAGAACCCACAGGCCAAGACTAGCACCTCAATGAGTTTCCATGGTGACTAGCAAAGAGCCCTGTCACACTGCAGATAACATTCCAGTACAAATTTGAGGTCAAAGCTGTTTCAAGGCTTGGAGAAGTCTTAAGCTTTCTGCTTTGTTGACAGAGAGCAACCTATTCCCATGTAGGAAATATAAGCAGCCTTCTGAGATTACCTGAAGACTTTCCTCCCTTAATTCAAGAATGTCCCATTGTTTAGGAGTCACAGGCAGTGATCCAGCTTGTCACTGGTTGCTCTTAGCAACACCTATCCTGTTATCTGTCCCCAGGTAATGGAATCTCCCCTTAGAGCAGCGGTGGAAGAGGTCTCCCAGCTAGGCTGGGAAGGGGTTGTCTGGCTCACTGGCACAGACCACGGCCCCTGCTCTCTAACTGGCTCTACAGAAATACAAAGGAAACTTACAGGAGACAAGAGAAGAGAGGGACTTTCTCAAGAAGTGTCTTAAGAATCTAAAAGAACTATTTAAAACAGCATTTTTATTTTTTTTATTTAGTTTTTTGTTTTTTTTTTTTTTTTTTTTTTTTTTTTGTAAAACTGCTTGATGTGGTTACTTTGGCAAAGCCTATGAGAGATGCAAAAGGAAGCAAGACATGCTGAGAGGTTCAAGCTGGTAATTATTTTTGTCTGATTGTGCCAACAATAAATAATGGCTCTCTAAAACTGCTTCCCTTTCCTCTAAGAGCTCTGACCCACTTCTGTATGGCAATGCTGACCCCAGCCCTTTCACACAGTGCATCTGCCAAAAGTGAATGAGCACATGTCCCGATCAGAAAGAAACAGGCTGGAACAAAATCCATCATGAGAAACAGTCCATGGCCTAAACTAAAGCTTCAAAAGGCCACAACCTAAAACAATACCATTCTGATTTCAGATGTATTTCCCTCACCTTTAATCTTATCAAAGCTTGTTTTATATGTACTTAGCCACTGTATCTTAGAGCATTTATCATTTCATTTTGCTGTATATCTTTTAACTGAAAATTAAAGGTGCTGAAACACAAAAGCTTCTCTAAGCATAATTCTCCGAGGGCAAAAATGAGCATTGGTAATTTATGAGCATTTAAGAAAGACTTGGAACCCATTCAAACCTTCAGAAATTTCCACTAAATGTAATCTATTTTCAGTCAGCTGGCAATAGTTTACTAGGTATGTAGCGATGGTCCAGGCAGTAGTAGCAATTCTTTAGGATGTAGCCCTGACTCCAGGGTCAGAGGAACTGTACGGAAAGTTTTGATTTCCTTAAAAACTGTTATGGGGCTGAAGAGATGGCTCAGAGTTAAGAGCACCCGCTGCTCTTCTCCAGTACTGAGTTTAATTCCCAGTAACCACTTGGTGGCTCACAACCATCTACAATGAGATCTGGTGCCCTCTTCTGGCGTGCAGGTGTATATGCAGGCAGAAGACTGTATACATAATAAATAAATAAAATTCTTTAAAAACTCAGTTATGTTATGTAAATATGTTTTTGTTTTAGTCCCAAGTGTGGGATTTTAGTGGGCAATAGTTGTCCACAGCTGTTAACTGTCCTGTGCAGGGGCGGGAGCGGGGCTTTTGTTAGCTGCTAAAGGCCTGCCAAGTGCAGCATGGAAAGGGGCGGCCTAGGACTCCGAGGCTGTGACTCGACAGCTGAGAAAAAGAAAATGTAGTGTGCTGGCTGCTTCTGTGCTCGACAGAGACTGGTAGAGAGCCCTAAAAGAATCCCTTGACCCTAACAACCGGGAGAAGTAAAGGGGTTGGCCTTTTCTCCCCACTAACCTTCTCTTTCCCACATAAGGGTTGGGAGGTTGGAAGGGAGGTTGAGGCCTATACACCCCAAATAAAGAAGAGTTAAAAAAAAAAAAAAAAGAGGCTACAATGATGTATAAAGGGGCAAAGAGCAAGTGATGTGATCTGAAACCACTAAGAAGGCTTCACAGAGGAGTGACCGCTAACAAGGGAGTGAGAGATAACAGAGCTGACACAGAGGCAAGGAAGACATCCAGTCGGTGCAAGGAGGACAAGCCAAGTCCAGAGTAGAAGACTGGTGGTAGCCAACCCTAGGAACTGAGCTGCTCAACTGGGGCAGAGACCAGGATACAAGAACATCTCTACAGACAATGGGAGAAATCAGTGATCAATTCAAGGTGAGGGAGATCAAAGGGATCAAAGCAAAAGAAAGGGGCTCTTTTGTTTTGTTCTGCTTGAGACATGGCCCCATGTGACCCAGGATGGACTCAAACCTGATATGTAAATAAGGACGACCTTCAACTCCTGATCCCCCTGTCTCTACCTTCCAAAGGGTAGTTGTAGATGTGTGCCACTGCACCTGGAAAAATGTTAAAGTTTTACCTAGATTCACAACTGTACAGAAACGAGATACTTCTCCAATTAAAATGGCCAACAGTTAGTGACTGGCAGGTGAGAATAGACTAGGGGAGAAAAGATGAAGGATGAGGACATCGTGAACGGTGCAAGGGTTCTGTTACTCCTTGTGTCAGACATGAGTTCCACGTTCCCTTCCCTTAAACCTGAGGAATCACAGGTCAGTTTCAACTAGGCAGATGAACCAGGTTAGCTCACAAAAGGCCATACAGCTCCCTCCTTAACGACCAGGACACCAACGAGAGGAGCACTTGGTCACCAGCAAAACAGGTAAAATATGATGAAGTTTGTGTGTGTGTGTGTGTGTGTGTGTGTGTGTGTGTGTGTGTGTGATTGTGTGTGTGCAAGCGGCCACGTTCAAGTGCACACATACGTACATGTCAAGATCTGAGAACAAACGTGGTGCCATTCCACAGGCCCATTCCCCCCAGCCTTTGTTTGAGGCTGGGTCTCTCACTGGCCTGGAACTTCACGTAAGCTAGATTATCTGGCCAGCAAGTTCAAAGGGTCTGGCTGTCTCCAAATCCCATATCTGAATCCCATCACGAGGATCCCAGGCCCACACTGTGCTGCCTGTTTTTGGATGTGGGTTCTGAGTCTGAACTCAGGTCCACCACATACTTCCAAGGCAAGCACTTGACCAACTGAGCTCTCTCCAGCCCCTATAAATGTTATTTTTGGTTTTTTGGGGGAGGGTATTTTGTTTGGTTTTGATAACTCAATTTCAGTTCTTAAGCATGAATTTTGTAGATGACAATATCCTGTCAGTCACAGGGTTGAAAACACCTGGAACTGACATAGCCTGCATCAAGTATGGCCTATAGAAAACAATAGCAAAGCCAGAAGCTGAGTGAAACTGAGGCTAATGAGGATTGGTACTCCATGCATGCACCCAACACAAACATTCTGTGTGTATAAGTACACCTAAAGGAAAAAGAATTAGTAAAGGCAGACAGGAGATGACCAGCAGATACTCACAAGTCCAAAACCCTAAAAGAGGAATTAAATGACGCATCAAGAACAAAAGTAGAAAGATCAGGACCAACGTCTCTCTCTGAGGCCAGAAGGGGAGAATGTAATGAGATTTAATGGTGAGAAAGAATATAAAAGAGGTTATGATAAAAGGCCACTTTTCAGTGAAATAGCAAAGAAGAGCATGTGCTGGAAAAGAAGCACCTAGAATTCGGCAGAAGACCTGAGAGCAGCAAAGCTAGCTGGGAAGAGCATCAGTGGCCACCAAGAGAAGCAAGGGGAAGGCAAGGCAGCATGGGCATGGCACCACATACAGTTCCAATGCCTGGAGGCTAAGACAGGAGACCAGCCTGCACTACAAAGAAAAAGCCCGTTTGAAGAAGGAAAGTGTTGAGGAGCTTGGTGAGGCAGGGTAGATTTGAGACGAGTCAAGGAGAAAGCCAATATCAACTGGAAACAAGACTCTACTAAACAGTCACTCCTGCTATGAACTGACTAAAGTGGAAAGGGCAAGATCTTTTGAACTGTGCAAGCACCATGCTGAGCATACAGCCTAGGAGACTACGGGCCTCAAGTCATGAACAAGCCTACATATTAAAGAATGGAAAAAGTTACTCATCAGGAATGCACTGTGTATGAATGAGTATGTAGCTATGACAAATATCAAATATTTGCAAGAAATAAAAATAAAATCATGATCAATATTTCTATTTTTATCCTAAAAATATGTCAGTTTTTATAAAGACAGGAGACAGGGTTTATTTTCTGAATATCTCAGTTAATGGAAATAATTGTGAATTTCACTGCATTTATAAGATTTTCTTTTTTTTTTTTTTCTGAGACGGGGTTTGTCTGTGTAGCCTTGGCGGCTCTGGACTCACTTTGTAGACCAGGCTGGCCTCAAACTCACAGCAATCCTCCTGCCTCTGCCTCCCTGAGCACTGGGATTAAAGGCATGCACCACCACACCCGGCTTTACCTTTGAATTTTAGAAGAGAAAGCAAAAAAACTAAGAGATTTGCAATTGCTCCTCCAGGACTGGGTTTCCTGACCCAGCTTCCCCTCTTTTTTTTTATTTAATTTTTATTTTTTTATATTAATTACAGTTTATTCACTTTGTACCCCAGCTGTAACTCCCTCCCTCATTCCCACCCAATCCCATCCTCCCTCCTTTATCTCCTCCCATGCCCCTCTCCAAGTCCACTGATAGGGGAGGCCCTCCTCCCCTTCCTTCTGATCCTAGCTTATCAGATCTCATCAGAACTGGCTGCAATGTCCTCCTCTGTAGCCTGGCAAGGCTGCTCCCCACTCAGGGGGAGGTGGTCAGAGAGCCAGCCACTGAGTTCATGTCAGAGACAGTCCCTGTTCCCCTTACTAGGGAACCCACTTGGATACTAAGCTGTCATGGGCTACATCTGAGCAGAGGTTCTAGGTTATATCCATAAATGGTCCTTGGTTGGAGCATCAGTCTCAGAAAAGACCCCTGTGCCCAGATTTTTTGGTTCTGTTGCTCTCCTTGTGGAGCTCCTGTCCTCTCCAGGTTTCACTATTTCCCCCTTCTTTCCTAAGATTCCCTGAACTCTGACCAAAGTTTGGTTATGAGTCTCAGTATCTGCTTTGATACGCTGCTGGGTAGAGTCTTTCAGAGGCCCTCTGTGGTAGGCTCCTGTCCTGTTTTCTATTTTCTCCTTCTTCCAATGTCCATCCCATTTATCTTTCTGAATGTCCCTCTATCTTTAAAATAATTATACATTAAACATAAAGTATTATCTTTCCTCTAAAATAGCTTATTGAATACATGATACTGAAACAAAATATTTTCATTCCGAAATACTTGCTTTAATGAAAACATTAAAAGTGGCTAACAATGATAGGGGAGGTCCTCCTTACAAAGTGAATAAATAATTTATTAATCAATTATTGTAAATGTTTAATTATGATAATTAATTATTGTAATAATTGCAATAATTACTTGTGACTAATAAAAAAAAATTTTTAAAGGCTAACAAACCAGAAAAGACCATCTGCTAAAGAAAAGATGAAACAAACTTCATGAACTTCAATTAAGTGGTCGCATCAGGGTTTCCCACAGGAATGTGAGAAGCATCCTTCTACTCTCAAGTCACACCATAACTACACTGCACATGATGGTGTGTACAGGCTAGACCTGCAGCAAGGACAGGGGCTCACTTAACACTGTGAGCACACGCTGTGTACCAGACACCGGCCATCTTGTTACACAACCGTGAGGAAGGTTGAGGCGGAAGACACTCAGTATACAAGAGTCGGAGCAGAAACAAGCCCAGCTCTGCCTGATAACGAAAAGCCAGGATTTAAGCTAGTTAGTGTAGAAAATACTGTTTTGAGTAGAACTACATAATAATTTTCCAAGTACTGGGTCAGCTTTTCCAATCCCCAAAACTGCATCGTTTTAGGATTTGAGAGATTTGTCTGTTTGAAAAAGCGTCTCATGTGACCCTGGCAGGCCTTGAAGTGGAACCTGCTATGTAGGATGACCTCGAACTCCTGATTCTGCTGCCTCTACTTCCCAACATCCAGCTATAATCCTATAGGCATGTGCCACAACACCCAGCCAAAGCCTGACTCTTGAGCTAGAGTTTCCAAGTCCATCCTAACAGAATCACAGACCTTCAAAGGCTTTGGGTAATATTAGTCACATTGAAAGGACAATGTGAAGAAAGCAGTACATCTGCAGGGAATGTGTGCAAAGCATTATGTGATCACAGGAAAAGACAAATATTTTGAGATAAACATCAATGGAAAAAATAACCAAAAACACAAACTCTTTGAAGATAACACTGCTTCCTTTTCCATTTTTAAACCCAATTAAAAATGTACTTAATGAGTCAATCTAAAAATGGAATGTAAGAACTTAAAATTAAGTTTTGCTAAAATAATCAAGTAAAATACATTGACTTTTACTTCAAAATACTGTTTACAGAGTATTAATCAAACTGTTAATATTAAAAACTTGTTTGCAACTTACTATAGGATAGACTCTGTACTAAGTGTTTTATATGTATTATCTCATTTTTATTTTGTTTCATTTGTTTGCAGTAAATAAAAGTGAACACGCTATAGAAAACTTATTCAAAACTTGAATCTGTGCCTATTTTGTATTGGAGAGGCACTCTCTTTACTTAACTCTTTCCATGGCCATTATTCACCAATCAAGAGCCGGCACCTGGGAAATAGATGCAGTGAAAACAGAAGTTCAAACCCAGCCTGGGCTATATAGTGAGCTTGACTACATCCTGAGCTATGTCATGAGCTCAAATCCAGCCTGGGCTATAGAGTGAGCTTGAATACATCCTGAGCTCACCATGTGCCATCACTACACTTAGACACTAAGGATTAAAGAAAAGGGGGGTGGATAAAATCGTCTGAATTGATTTCCAGAGTGGTTATACAAGTTTGCATTCTCACCAGCAGTGGAGGAGGGTTCCCCTTTCTCTACATCCTCTCCAGCATGTGTTGTCACTTGAGTTTTTGATCTTAGCCATTCTGATGGGTGTAAGATTAAATCTCAGGGTCATTTTGATTTGCATTTCCCTGATGACTAATGCTGTTGAACATTTCTTTAAGTGTTTCTTTGCCATTCGATATTCCTCTATCAAGAATTCTCTGTTTAGCTCTGTACCCCATTTTTTAATTGGATTACTTGATCTGTTGCTGTTTAGCTTCTTGAGTTCTTTATATATTCTGGATATTAGCCCTCTGTCAGATATAGGGTTGGTGAAGATCCTTTCCCAATCTGTAGGTAGTCATTTTGTTCTGACAACAATGTCCTTTGCTTTACAGAAGCTTTTTAGTTTCATGAGGTCCCATTTATTGATTGTTGCTCTTAGAGCCTGTGTTGTTGATGTTCTGTTCAGGAAGTTGTCTCCTCTGACAATGAGTTCAAGGCTCTTCCCCACTTTTTCTTCCAACAGGTTTAGTGTATCTGGTTTTATATTGATGTCTTTGGTCCACTTGGACTTTAGTTTTGTGCCTGGTGATAAGTATGGATCTAATTGCATTTTTCTACATGTAGACTTCCAGTTAGACCAGCACCATTTGTTGAAGATGCTGTCTTTTTTCCATGGCAGCTCAGTACCCAAGTGGATTCCATAGTAATGGGAACAGGGACTGTCTCTGACATGAACTGATTGGCCTGCTCTTTGATCACCTCCCCCTAAGGGGGAGCAGCCTTACAGGCCACAGAGGAAGACAATGAAGCCACTCCTGATGAGATCTAATAGACTAGGGTCAGAGGGAAGGGGAGGAGGACCTCCCCTATCAGTGCACTTAGGGAGGGGCACGCATGAGAAGGGGGATGGAGGGAGGGATTGGGAGGGGAGGCGCAAGGGAGCTACAGGGGGGATACAAAGTAAATAAAGTGTAATTAATAAAAATAATGATAATTTAAAAAGGAAAAAAAAATCACTGTCTCCCAGATATTCGTAAACCAGCAGAGAAGATAAGTAAACCCTCATGACAAAGGATGTCGGGGAGCTGTGCTATTCCCAGAGGACGAGGTCAGCTTTAGGGAAAGGAGCTTGTTCAACCCATACTGAGCTGGAAATGCTTAGAAAGTGGTCATCTGCAGCAAATAAATAGATTGGCAGTTCTAGTGGCCAGGAATGGTCTCTGGAGTAGCAACAATTAGCATCAAGAAACAGGAGTCATAACCATGGCTAAAATGACTGAGGAGGCCAAGAAGAACCACAGAGTTGACAAAAACAACTCTGAGAGTGAAAGGGTTAGACTAACTTTGTAACCTGTATGTCTTCTAAAGCCTATAGTTTTGAGTTTTAGGTTCAGGTTAAGCTAAAGCCTCTTAGTACCTTTCCAGAGAATGGAAAAATGTGACCCTATCTATGAGGACAGATAGAAAAAAAGGCAAGCAAGCAATGACCTTCACTCAGCAAAAAGAAAAACTCCTGTCTTTGAGATAGCATTTCTTAGCAACAAACCTAGACTTCTTCTGAGTAGCTTTTGACCTCCGGCCAAAAGTCTGTAGCCCCTAATCTTCAAGGATGAGCTAACCACCCCCACCTTCAATTGCAGCTGCATCCACACTTGGCAGGACTGGCCAAGCTTGAGCACCTAAGACTAACCAATTATCTTACTTTATAGCTTCCTCATCCAATCCTAAATTGCCAAGACTGCAACTTCAAATCTCCCGCAATTTTTCTTTTAAAAACCTAAAGCCTTTGTTTCCCAGTGCCACTCTTTGCTGACCGGCAGGGGTGACCCCATTGCACAATGGTTAATAAACCTCTTGCTTTTGCAACAAGTCTTGGTCTGGGGGAGTTTCTGGGAAAGGCGCGATCTTGAACTCCTGAGCTGTGAAACCCCAGGTCTTACAAGAGAAAGTTTATTTCAGTCAGAAGTTCAAGGGTGCATGGTCATCGTGGCAGAGAAGCTCTGGGGCGAGAGCTCGCAGCAGCCAATCACACTGCACAACAGGAAGCCGTGAGCCATGAATGCTACTGCTCGGCTCTCTCCTTTCTCTATAGGCCAGCTCCCAGCCCAGGGAAGGGAACTGCCCCTCTCCGGCCTCAACTAATCCAATCAACACAATCCTCGAAAGCACGTCAAAGGGCTAAATAACCCCTCACAATTGTGTCCAGAGCCTTGTCTGGTGATTCCAGATTCTGCCAACTTGAAAATTGACACTAACACTAACCATCACAGCCACTAGTTATCACCAATGTTCACTTCTAGAAAAGGAAAAAGAAAATAAGCTGCATACTTACACACTGCAAAATTTAACTAGATCCTCAATTCAAGCACATAAGGAAGAAGTATTTTGTGTTACCCACGTCATGAGCACTGTACTAGTTGCTGCTGGAGGTGGCCATGACGAGAGACAACCAACTTGGAATGGGGGAGGAAGGCTGTTTGTTTGGTTGTTTCTTTGGTCGTTTCTTTGTTTGGTTGTTTCTTTGTCTGTTTGGCTGACTGGTTGATTGGTTGTTTGGTTGGTTGGTTGAAATACCATCTCAGTATGTTGACCAGTCTGGCTTCAAATGCCTACCTCCAATAAACATCCTGTCACAGCATAGAAATGGCTGAGACTACAGGTACATGCCCCACCACAGGCTTAACTGAAGAAGAGTTTCACTATGTTACACAGGCTATAACAGTTTTTTTTTTTTTAAGTTTTATTTTTAAGGTTTAATTTTATGTATGTGTGTGTTGCAAGGTATTATTCCCATTGTGAACCCTGGGATTATGAACTGGGAAAAGCTGTTTGGTGTGGCTCAGCCCTAGCACACACCTTTAATTTAAGCGCTTTCTGAAAACAGGATTAAATAAAGTTAACCCTAGGTTAAGAGGTGAAGCAAGCAACCAAATTGACAGGAAGTGAACATAGAAAAAAAGTCATAGCAAGAGGAAGTCCAGAGACACACAGATAAAGAGATACACAGGAAGCAGAAAGAAAGGACATTGAGTCGAAAGGTATTTAAGACAGCGTGGGGAAGAAGAAAGGGTTTTTTCCTTCTGGGACATGAGTTAAAGAGGAAGAGCCTTTTCCTTCTGGGATGCCAGCTGAGTAGGAAGATCAGCTGGGTCCTTTCTCTCCCTCTCTGAGCTCACAGGTTTTCACCCCATCATCTGGCTCCTGAGTCTTTACTGGTAAAATCGAACAACTGGAATTTTCTTTCTTTAATAACATATGTGCATGTGGTTACAGGTGCCCTTAGAGGCCAGAAGCATCAGGGTCCTCTGGAGGTGGAGTTACAAATGACTGTGGGTCGCAAAAATTTGAGTCCTCTGCAAGAGCAGTACTCCCTTCTTTTTTTTTTTTTTAAGATTTATTTATTTTATTATGTATACAGTATTCTGCCTGCACGCCAGAGAGGGCACCAGATCTCATTATAGATGTTTGTGAGCCACCATGTGGTTCTGGGAGTTGAACTCAGGACCTCTGGTAGAGCAAGCAGTGCTATTAACCTCTGAGCCATCTCTCCAGCCCCCTTTCCTTCTTAATGGCTGGCCTATCTCACCATACCCTACAATCCAGTTCTCAATGCTAAGAATAAAAACGAAACAGGTGCTCGATCTAGCTACATTCAACCTTAGTTCTGTAATTTTCTTCCTTGGCGACTCTAAACAGGTCACTTAATTTCTAGGACCTTCTGCTTCCTGTCTACAGTGGAGATGGAGGCCGCAGTAGTAGCTTTTAAATACTATAATACTAAAGAGAATAAAGCAGCACTCAGTCCAAACAAGGAGCTGGCACAAAATTCACTTTAGAAAATGCAGTTTATTAGGAGACGTAGGGCCGAGTGACCATGACTGGACCCTAATGTGGGGAAGAGGGCATTAGACCAAAAACGGTGCCTTGTATGAGAGAACAAACATGCCGGGGCTTACATAGACAGAAAGACAGACACACTATGAGAAGGAGGCCAGAGGAGCCCGACAGCAATCCCAGCTACGAAGGACAGATCCGATTTTTAAAGCTTTGGGAGAGGAGACAGGGAGCTTTACACCATGTGACGCAGTTCAACACATACATGTAACAGAGAGCACAGAAGAGCAGGTGCAGGTAAAGCCATCGATCAGGGACAGTTGTAAATGCTCTAAAGTTGACCTGGTGTCTTAAAAGGGCAGGCTCGTGTTCTAACAGAAGAAGAAATGAGCTAAGAAACGTGTCATGGGGATTATTCTATATGAAGTGCTAACTAACTGGGTTAATAAGTGTTAGTTATTATTTTAAAAACACTAGAATGACCACATGAATGAAATTTAAGAAAAAAAAAACAGTGCTACTGAATTCCACAACACAGGAAAAGACCCTTACTTGGAGGGAATTTAGTGAACATGTTACTGAGCTGAGCTGCCCTCAGAGAAAGACTAACTGATGAACTGTCTGTTAGTTCATAAGCAACCCACAGACACACATTAAGAGAGTAGCTGGATTTTTGTAAGCACTCAATTCCTCCACCCTCCCCCACCCTTGGACAGAATATAACCATGATAGGCACATAGGCAGCCTGGAAAAGAACACAGAAGGCTGAAGGAAACTACACAAAATATTCCTGCAGAAATGCAGAAGGTTAGAAAATGATCGAATGTTTTGTTTGAATAGCAGCAAAGGTTTTGGGGTATAAATCTAGCATAACAGCTCTGTGTGATATGCCAGGTACAGTGGGGGAATTGGAACACAGGTAGGAAGTAGGCACACCATGATGTGCTAGTCTGTGAGTCCCAAAGGCAAAGACTGCATCTTGTCAGTTTCTGTAGCTTCCAAACACAGTATTTGAGACAGAGTAGACACTCAGTAATTGAGGTTTGAATGAAAAGGCCAAAAGCAGCAACATAAGCTGTCATTAAAACGGGAATAGTAGAAACAAATACATATTGGAAAAAATAGAGAGAGGATATGAGCTGGCTGAGAAAATGCAGCCAGGACAAAGTGTAATCAATGAAGGCTATAAAACGGATCAACACAGCATGGTCTGTAGTACCCCTTTCCATGAGAATCAAACACAACTCCACTCATGCTGGGGAAACTGCTTTTGTCTGGAATAAAAGCTATTCATTGTAGGTAATTTACTCTTGTATTTGCCCTTGGATCTATTTCATCATTTTAAGGCATTTGTCTTCCTTTTATCTTGCTGGGTTTTCATAAAACTTTAAGATTATGCAATGTTTAAGATTATGCAATTATACAAAACAAAATAGAATCTTTTTATAAAATAAAATTTTATTAAAGATTTTGATTAAAACTTTCTCATTAGCAAAGAAACAGTTACTAAAAAGAATTTCAACTATATACCATCAAAAAATATAGCTAGAGCTTACAACATAGCTCAGCAGTAGAGCGCTTGCGGGCACAATAGACACTGGTTCAGTTTCTAACACCTCAAACGAATAAAAAGATAGCTAAGATAGATACAAGGACACAGATACACACAGATATAATGCATACATGTATATGTGTACATGTGTGTACTGCACAGTTATCTGTATTACAATACACTTTTATAAACGCAGTCTTGTCAGGCTACAAGTCTCTCTACTGTGTTTATTTCTCTTATGTTTCCAGGAAGCCTGGCAGGGACTGTTACAGGTTCTCCATACATTTGCTGAAGTAAGATGAATCGTCTTAGGGAGCTTACAGAGCTTATCAACAGCTGCTGGTGGCCTTTAGTTCCCTTCTCTCAGACCCAGTGCTCTTTCCCACTGGGCACTGAAATTATAATGCAGAGGCTAGAAATATGAGAGCAGCTGGCTGCTGTTCCAGAGGATCCAGGTTCAGTTCCCAGCATTCACAGGGCACCTCACAACTCTCTTTATCTCCAGTGCTAGGGGATCTAACACCCTCTTAGAGCACCCATGGGCTTTAACTATAGCCACGTGGTACAATGACATATAAATGTGGCCAAAACATCCATATACATAAAAATAATAAATAAATGTTTTTCAAAAGACTTTTAAAAATATATATTGTAAAAGAATAAAGCCTATAATAAAAGTAATTTAGAACAATAGAAAAATAAAGAAATGAATGTCAATATTCATGGTGAGAAGTACATTAGGTAAATGTTAGAGAGGGAGGAATAGGACTTGATTTCCAGTGTTTGACATGCAAACACATGTGAACATAAACCACACACACAAAAGTTGTCTAAACGTATCACTAGTGTAACTTGGCAGTACACACCTGTAATCTCAGCACTTGGAAAGCTGAGACAGAGGGATTGAGAGGTCAAAGACCGGCCTGAGCTACAAAACAAGTTCCGGCTCAGCCTGTGCTACCTGGATCCTCTCCCCAGCAAAAGAGAGAGACGGAGACAGAGAAAGAAAGAACGAACAAGCAAGCAAGCTCACTGGCCCTTCCCTTAACACATCTACCTCAACACGCATGCTAACTTCCCTTTAATTCCAAACTCCTCTGCAATTACAAGAGGAAAAGCCATTTCCTCTTTATTTAAAACTATCCTTTATTTAAAACTAAAACAGAGAGGGGGCCATTAGCAGATCAGACCTTTTTAAGAAGACTTCAGATCTCTAGATCCATGGTCTCTGATGTCAGCACTGAACCATCCAGGGGGTTAACACAAACTGGACAGCGCTCTTCTGCATCTAGGATTCCTGATTTATATAAGGTCGAAGGTAGGGCTGAACTTGTGTATATCCAAAACTCTTCTAGGTGTACTGATTCTGCTGGTCACAGGGCACTGTGAAAGCAACTATCTTGTATCCTAAATAAACAGAGACCAAAAAGAGAACAGCAAAAAGAAAAAAGCCACACCTCTCTTAATTATCAGACTTAGAGTCAAGAAAATGCTACAAGCATCCCCTCCTTTCTTAAAGAAACATTAAATAAAAAGTCAGAAAGAGTCTAAAAAATCGGGGAACAAGATCTCCAAACTTCAAAATATTACTGTTAATATAAAATGAATTTCCTTTCAGATAGTATACTATTTTTGTAGGCTGCGTGTGATGCAGTGCGACAAACCTATCTGTATATTAAATACCAACCTCACGTCACTTTAAAAAATTTAGCAGGGCTAAATAACTATAATTGAACAGAGGGATGTGCAAGAGTCTAAGGACTCTTGGGAGACACAAAGGGCAAACAGCCAAAGAGTATGAGAGAAAACAAACTGCCTACAGGGTCTGTGCCCAGCTGCCAGGTTTCCACAACCAGAACAAACACATGAAGGAAGAGAAGCTTCCTCTAAACTGAAAACACTTAAGGCCAATTTCCAAGCATGCAACAGCTTTTAAAGCCAACAACCTGACACATATTTGTAACAATTTTAAACTTTAAAAGCCATAAAGAAAACCTTAAAAGTTTTGAGGGGAAAACAACATGTTATTAAAGACTAATACAGATCAAAACGCATTGGGCATTTTCAATAGCATTTCAGGAGAAAATGGAATATTGTTTTCAAAGTTCAAACAGTGATTTTGAGCCTTGACTTCTACATCTTCATTTAAATAATCAAATACAAATACAGAACAAGGATTTCTTCAGAAATTAAAGAACGAGAAGAGCTGACTTCCTGAACAAACTGCTTCTCTCCTGAGAAGCTATCACAGAGGTCCAACAGGCGTCACCGAGTGACAGCTGTGGGGCGGGCAGAATGACACATGGCCTCTAGCTCCTTTCAGGGCCCCCTCATCTGGGGATCTGGCTCTTGTCCCTCTTTCTCTATGATTAAGCTAAACCTACCAGAAAATCTAAAGTTGTCCCTCCTTTCTCAGGATCTTTATGGAATTATGCCACAATTCTCTTTTGCCATTAAAGGCAAGCTACATGAAGTAAGATGGATCTGCCCACCAAACCACAGAACTCGAGGATATATCCAGAAAAACAAAAAAGAAATTCAAAAAAAAGACAAGATAAGTGAGAATCAAGAAAGTGTGTCCCTCACAAAGAAAGAGCTGTAAGGAAACGGGTTTTCTATTTTGGCTTCATGGGAGGATTCCCTTAGTGTAGGAGCACAACTTTTAAGAAACCACAACTTTCCTCTACACATCCAGTTCCAATACTTGGTTCTATAGTGAATGAAGCTGACAAGCAAATATCCTGAATGTGTAATATCCTCACATTTTCAGAAACGAAGGCCAAAATCTTGAGACATGAACATGCCTAGCTCTGCATTCTAGCAAATTCTGGATCCCTGTCTCAGCAGTACAGTTACAGACATAACAATGTCATTTTTCCATATGTGCTGTCCATAGAAAACTAAAAGTGCATGACAGAAAATAAGTGAAAAATATGGCCACAACTATACACATTAATAATTCTTAACTGTATTTCATATATTATATATGTATATATATAAATTTATACTTTATATAGTCACATATTTATTTATATATGTATTTAATATATAAAATGAAATATGCTAGAACATTTTTAAAAACTAGTAAGTTGAAAATAAGAAACCATACAAAACACACATTTCATATATATGAAAGAGAAATTAAATTGTGAAATACATGTGTGTTATTAACTAATTACTTATAGGATTACATAATATGTCCAGTGTTCATTTTCATTTTTTACTATCTAAGAAAACAGATAATACCCATCAAATGTGAGAACATGTGTACGCTTACAAACTACAGCTAAAATAAAAGACAGAGCACATTTCCTAGAGAACACATATATAACTTGCTTAGTAAGTACGTACACAATGTAAGACTGCCATTGGAGGGCCATCAAAGTGGTTCAAAGAGCACTTGCCCCACGGGCCCCGCAGCCTGAGTGTGACCCAGGACGCACAGGAGACACCCAGATGGTGGGATGCATCTGTAAGCCCGGATGCCCACTGCAAGATGGGAGGAAAGAACAAGAAAATCCCCCAGAGCTGCACGCCAGCTAGCCTGAAGCATGCAGCAGCGTAGCATGGAGAAAAAAAAAAAAAAAAAAAAGGAAGCCCTGCCTCAAAAACAAGGTGGAAGGAACCCAGTTCCCAAGCCTTTGACCTCCACACTGTATGCATGTATCTGCCCACACATTCCCAAACATACATACACAGTAATAGTAAATACAATTTTAAAAAATTCTTTTAAAAAACCTGATGTCATTGTAGTGAGCTTGGGAGGTGGCTCAGTGGTAGAGCAGCAGGGGCAGGCCTAGAATGCATAAGGTCCTACATTCAATCTCCCAGTCCCAGAATGAAATCCCACTGTACTTTGATTAGAATAAGTGACAAAGAAGGAACCAACCTAAATATTTGAAAAATCATATGGAAACCTATTACCAGAGAAGCTTCCTAATATATATATTTATATAAATAGAATTTAAGTAATTTAAATGATAAATAATTTAAATATAATGTGAGAGGCAATATCCCAACTAAACATCTTATGCCACCTACAGTTCAGGAATGGGTAACATCTTGTTGAGTAGTTGGCCAAAGATGTCCCACAGACACACCTACAAACAACTCAGGCTATTGCCAAGGCTACTAGTTAGTGTCCACTACCTGATGGTAAAGACCTATTGCCAAGACAACAGTTATTATGTCATTGAACATAGAGAAATAGAGTTAGTGCCAAATAGAAACTTCACAGCTCCTGACTAGAGTTCATGGTGCTAGAAACTAATTTGCATGCTATCAGAGAAGAAAAGTAATCACAAATTTCACACAGCTATAAATCCTGAGACCTGCTCCTGCCTGAAGATGTATTAATGCAATAGAGGCATAGATATTATGGCAGTTGCCAACCACTTTTTGATTGGATTTAAGGCCCACTCCATGAGATGTATCTACACCTGACCCTGCTAGGGTGGCCAAGAACCTGAGACTATATGGGTCACAGACCTAAAGAAAAACCCAATACTATTATTCTGCTACAGAAACACAGCAATAAAATAACTCCTAAGGATGTATTGCTATACCCATAAATGAATGCATCGCTCAACCCTCATCAGAGAAGCTTCTTCTTGCAATAGATGAGAATTAGCACAGAGACCCACAATTGGATAAAGTGCAGTGAGAGAATTTGGAATATTCAGCCAAAACTGGGATGTCTTCATCAAACCCTTTCCCTTAAGATTCAGGGATCTATACAGTAGCAGGCAGAAAGATTCTAAGAACCAGAGCCATTCCTTTAATGACTCCAAGGAAATAGCATTCCCAATACAACAGGGCTAATGCTCAAAAAGATCCTGTACTAGTTGAAAACAGACAAAATACCAGTACTGAGAAGGGGAAGTGGACACAAACGCCCACCCCTTACCAAGACACATTCTGCCACTCATGCCTGCTGCAAACAAGAAAATCAGCTTTCCTCAGCAGAGTGTCATGGCTTTGTTTTATTTTTCCTGCTTTGTTTTTTCAGAGAGAACATGGAGTTAAGTAGGTAGGGAGATGGGGAGAATCTGAGAGCAATTCAGGGAGGGGAAAGAATATAATAAAAACTGCTATTTACAATTTTTTAATAAAAAGTAAAAAAAAAAAAAAAAAACTCCATTGGAGTAGGCTAGGGAGATCCATGGTAGAGAACCAGCCTAGAATGTAAAAATCCTAGACTCAACCCCATAGGGAAAAATAAATCCTATTGTCCTTTAACTGGAGTAAGTGTGGAAAAGCAAGAAACAACCTAAAAACTCACTCAAAAGAAAAGTAATCAATCATGAAAGCAGCAGCCAAAAGGATGAGGTACATGGCTGAAGGAATAGCTCAGCAGTTAAGGGAACTGCTGCTTTTGCAGAGGACAAAAGCTCTGTTCACAGAGCCAACATGGCAGCTCACAGCTGTATGCAACTCCAATTCCAGGGATCTGGCCTCCTCAGGCTTCTGGACACATGAACTCATACAAATGCACAAAGAAATAAACTATGAATATTTTAAAAAGAAAAAAAGGATGAGGACTGTCACAAAATATGCATGAACATGTAGATTTATCTTTATATGAAGAGACGAAAAGCTGAACAAATGCTTACAAAACTATTCTACAGTTAATCATGTAGTACAAAAGAGAAAATGGACAATCCTTCAATCCTATATTATCCACATATTTTATTCAAATTCTGTTCCAAAGGAATAACACTACTTTTATATATTTTTAACTTTTCTTATCAAGTTAAATAAGTTGAAACTTATTTCCACTGAAGCAGGCATAGGAGCACGTGCCTGTAAACTTAGGATCTTGGAAGCTGAAGCAGACAGGCTCTGAGTTAGCTTGGGCTACAAAGTTAAGATCTAGACACGCCTGGGATTCATACTACGGCACTAGCCTCAAAAAGAGATGGACGCAGAACATTACTAGCGCAGATATAGACTATAACAATAAGTATTTTAGAAAAATGGCATCTGTGCAAGAACTTGAAAGCCCATTACGGGCTACATGGTCAACATTTAATTGCAGCACCGCTGTTACTAAATGGAGCAGTACTAATGGCAGGATTGTTAGTCCCTTAAAAATGTGCAGCTGACTGAACTAGACTACAGCTTCAGGCAACATTACATCACTGCCTTAAAAGCATTGTAATGCATTAGTATTTCTAAAGATGAATACCTACCGAATCATTCGCTGCCAGCGCAAGAGCAAGGTTCACTAAAAGAAACAGAAAGAAGTCAGTTTAGTAACTCTCCTTCTGTGAAAATTAACTTACCTTTCAACATTTCCCTCACTTGTGGGGCACAAGCATGCGGCGAAGAACAAAAAAGAAAATAACTTTGCAACTACCAAAAGATGCTTGTCCCATTCTGAACACTTTAAATAGCTCATTATAGTCTGCTACAATTTTGTTCAAATGTTTCACTTAGTTTTTCTTAAAGTAATGTTAATGAATATATGTAGTTTACTTTCAAGTTTTATTCTTAAAAATTAATTATTTGATAAGTAATAGAGCCCATTTTTCTCCTTAAAATAAATGCTGTTACAGGTATCAGAGTACATAACCCACACATATACAAGCATACAAAAAGCTAGGACACTGTACAGAAGGGAGAAGATAGATGGTGGGGGGCAGAGTACAGTAGCCAAGCCGCCCATGCCAGTGATGCTAAACACAAGAGGACGAGAGCACTATCCCCCAAAACACAGGCGGCCAGCTCTGCAGCCAGGCTAGAGTTGAGAACATAGAGCCTACAGTACTGTATTTGCAAGACTGATAAATAAACAGGTTCTCATACTGCCCTTTTTCCACAGTCTGAGTCCCATTTCCTTGCAGAACAACGCTGTCAGTACTATCAGGAAAGTGGCTGCAAGCATAAACTGCAAAGCAGACCTAGCAAACCCAGCTCTGCCCCCTTCCATCACTGCTTCCCTGGCTACTATGTTATCTGTCTGCTTCCTCCTCTATAAAAAAAAAGGTATCTCCTACTTTTATAACTGCTGTGAGGATTAAAAGAATATTGTATATAAAGTTTTAATCTAGGGCATGGTACTTATAAATCTACTAATATATGACAAGTTAATTTTGAATTCTCACATTATTATTCATTGCCATTTCTTTAGAAATAAAAGATTTCTCTTGGAAATAACTATTAGTCTAGAGTGTTAATTCTATTTTAGAACCTGTAATATTTGGTGCTAAAATATCATCTTATTGACAAATTGCAATCACCAAAAAGGAGCACGAAAAAGATTCCCCATCGACTAATGTGCTGACGTAGAGCATACGAAGACTAGATGACCTGGCGGGGAGATGCCACCACATAGGTAATGACTTGTCAAGCAGGCATGAGGACCTGAGTGTGACTACAGCACAGGGAAGAACGGGAAGGACAGGCAGGCCCGAGGAGCTCGATGGCTAGTTAGCCGTGGAAGAAACATGGGGAGGGCTGGAGGAGTGGCTCAGGGGTTAAGAGCAATGGCTGCTCTTCCAGGGGTCCTAGTTCAATTCCCAGAAACCACATCATGGCTCACAATCAGCCATAATGTGATCTGATGCCCTCTTCTGATGTGCAGGTGTACATGCAGATAGAGCATTATTATATTATATACATAAAGTAAATAAATAAATCTTTGAAAATGAGAGAGAGCCTGTTTGGGCTGGAGAGATGGCTCGGTGGTTAAGGGCACTGGTTGCTCTTCCAAAGGTCCTGAGTTCCTAGCAACCACATGGTGGCTTACAACCATCTATAGTGAGATCTGGTGCCCTCAACTGACTTGCAGGTGTACATGCAGGCAGAATGGTGTATACATAATAAATGAATCTTTAAAAAGAAAGAAAGAAAAAGAGAATAAATAAGGACAATGTTACCCTCCGCCTCCACACACATGTACCTAAACATAGGAACACACATACATATAAACACCCACACCCACACACACACACCAAAACACTAGATATTTTAAAAAACTAAAACAATGTTAAACTTAATCAAGTGTTTTCAAAGATTAGCTTTTGGTGACTTTATAAATGGTGCAAATAGTGTGATTAAGCAGAAAACAAACACAATAACAGGTATTTTCGTTGCAAGTATACAGCTATATGTCCACTGATAGACTGGAAACAAACAAATAATTTAGTATACAATGACTAGATTTTAAAAGTATCAGCAGCCAACTACTGAGCACTTCCGTGGAAGACACTGGGCTACGTGGTTAGTTCAATTTGCCTGTCATCATCTGAAAGAGGTTGTCTCAGATTCCCAGCCAAGTGCACAAAATACCGGTAAGACAGGCTAACTTCTTGCTCTATTGAGTAGACAATCTGGAATCGTGTTTGGTTCGGATCCTACCCGTTACCAAATCCTAATGCCAAGGAACTGCAAGTCAGAAACGTGACAAATTCTAAGCCTGAAACGTGATCCTTCACGGCCCATCTGACAGTTCCGCACAACCCTTCCTCAGGAAAGAACACCTTCCAGTACCTGCGGTGGTGGACTTTCCAACGCCACCCTTTCCAGACGCCACAACAATAACTTCTCTAACACCTGCTATGGGCTTCTGCTTCGGAAGTCCTCGGGACATGATTTGTGTTCTTCTTTGTTTCAAGGCCTCACTCTCGGCGCCTAATAACTTAAAAAAAAAAAAAAGTGATTTCAATCAATCATCCTCGGTACTGGATGCTATGCTCTAAAAGTGAAAACAATCCAGAGTTTGGGTTTTAACAGGGTTTTCTTTTCTAAATCTGTTTGTTCGTCGCCACCGATTTATCCTTTAAGTGCTATTTATTGAGTGTTAATGTGAACTGCAAAGATAAATTGTTTAAACTGAAATTTGTCTGCCAGGATAGGTGAGGATGTTAAAAAATGTGAAGTGGCCTTTTTCCTGAGGTAAGCTCTCCACATACTTCCCTTCTCTTTCACCTATTCACTAATAACCTCCAGGCAAGAGAGAAGTGTGCACGCCACGTCCATGCTCAGGAGAGTCTGGGGACCACAAGCCCCAGCCACCCCCTGGAGGGCCCGCTGGCAGGAACGCGCAGGCGCCTGCGGTCCGGCCCGCACCACCCCCGCCCGCTCGGCACGCACCTGGAGCCCACAACCCACAGCTCGGCAGCCCAGGGGCGGGACGGAGGCCCCGCCACCACCCCGGAGTGACGCCCGGCCACAGAGCAACAAACGCCGCCAGGTCCCCATGGCGCGCAGCTTTTCCCGGGCCCGGTGGAAGCGCTTCGCGCCGGGCGCGGAGTAATGACGTCACGTGGCAACCCATAGCGTCCCCTGCCTGGAGACGAGCCGGATGGGTGCTTCTTCAGCTCAGGAACTCTGTTTTAATTCTGATTGTCACCAACTACAAACATTTTTGCAGCTTCTGACCAGATATTACCAACGCCTTTTCAAGTATAACATTTTATTTTATCCTTCCATAGTGAACAAGAAGACTTATTAGATTTTTTTTTTTTTTGGATGTTTGGAGGGTGGCTTTACGCTGAGAGGATGAATCCAGGGTTTCGGTCACACTAGGCAAGCACGCTACCAAAAAGCTACATCGCCAATCCTCTTTTTACTGATTTAAAAGCTGAGATTTAGAAATTTTAGTAAGATTTATCCCATCTTAACAGAAAAGAGAATTGCTGGAACTTGAAGATTTAAGTTTTCCTTATTGCATAGTACTGGATGTGTCATTTAAATGCTGCCACTGTTGAAGTTTCTGCATGCCTCATACTATATATGGTCACTTCAACAATGCCACTGTTAAGATTTTTACACCACACACCCACTGCGTGTGCCCTGCAGTACGACACCGTGCTAAGCTAGCCACCGCTTTGTGCTTGTCTTGCTGACGGTTCACAAAGGACATGAGGATGCTTTACTAGATTCAAAAAAGTTTAGCTAAATCAGAAGATAGGATGAATAAAAGATGATGAGAAGGAACTTCAGGGCTGGGCTAGCGATATCGAGTTTGTGTAGCATATGAGAGGCCCTGGGTTCAATCATTTGCAAGGGGAATGGAGTGAAAACGGAGCTTGAGGAAGGGAGGGGGTGGGATTTATCCTGGTGGAAGTAAGACTGTGTACATGTAGATTTAGAGACTCATCACTATGTCTAAGACAGATGAAAGAGAGAAAAATAACTTTGAGAAAAATAACTCACAAACTTATCCACACACTAGACCCAATCAAAGATGGCCAGAGGAATGGCTACACTTTGCCTTCAATAATCTCCAGAAGACTTTCTAGGGAGGGTTTTCATTTATTTCATTCGCTTATTTGTATTTGTCATATCAAAGATTAAAAATCAGTTTGTTTTTCTCTGATCTAATTCTTAATCTTAATATCTTTATTCTAGGCATAACAACATCAAAGAATTGCCTTAAGGATTAAATATTTCTAGAGAAGTGCATTCCATTTCTTAAGCTTTGAAAAAGCCTCCGGTTCTTACTTACTCCCCCTCAAACTCCTGCCCTTTTTGTTTGGTGCTCTCTGCCTTCCTCCTGCCATGACTCTTTTGGCTTGCCTTCTCTTACATGTTCTTTTGCGGCATGTTTTCTCAAATGATTTTAGATTAGTTCCCAGCTCAGTTTTCATAAATGATAAGCAAAAATCAGCTTAAAAATAAACTGTATACAAAATCAACTCAAAAAAATCAGAAGCCCTCCTGTATACCAAAGACAAAAGGGCCGAGAAAGAAATAAGGGAAACAACACCCTTCACAATAGCAACTAATAACATAAAGTACCTTGGAGTGACTCTAACCAAGCAAGTGAAAACCTCTTTGAGAAAAACTTCAAGTCTCTGAAGAAAGAAATTGAAGAAGATATCAGAAGATGGAAAGATCTCCCATGCTCATGGATTGGTAGGATTAACATTGTGAAAATGGCCATCCTGCCAAAAGCAATCTACAGATTCAATGCCATTCCCATCAAAATACCAAAACAATTCTTTACAGACCTTGAAAGAAAAATTCTCAAATTCATATGGAGAAACAAAAAACCCAGAATTTCCAAAACAATCCTGTACAACAACAGAGCATCTGGAGGTATCTCCATCCCTGATCTCAAGCTGTACTACAGAGCAATAGTAATAAAAACTGTATGGTATTGGCATAGAAACAGAAAGGAGGATCAATGGAACCAAATAGAAGACCCAGAAACAAACCCACATATCTATGAATACTTGATTTTTGACAAAGAAGCCAAAACCATTCAATGGAAAAAAGACAGCATCTTCAACAAATGGTGCTGGTCCAACTGGATGTCTACATGAAGAAAAATGAAAATAGATCCATACCTATCACCCTGCACAAAACTAAAGTTCAAGGGGATCAAAGACCTCAACATAAAACCAGACACATTAAATCGGTTAGAGGAAAAAGTAGGGACGACCCTAGAACTCATCGGCACAGGAGACTAACTACTTCCTGAACAGAACACCAACAGCACAGGCTCTAAGAGCAACAATAAATAAATGGGACCTCATGAAACTGAAAAGCTTGTGTAAAGCAAAAGACACTGTCATCAAAACAAAACGACAGCCTACAGATTGGGAAAGGATCTTCACCAACCCTTTATCTGACAGAAGGCTAATATCCAGTATATATAAAGAACTCAAGAAGTTAAAAAGCAACAAATCAAGTAATCCAATTAAAAATGGGGTTTGGAGTTAAATAGAGAACTTTCTGTAGAGGATATAGAATGGCAGAGAAACACTTAAAGAAATGCTCAACGTCCTTAGCCTTCAGGAAGATGAAAATCAAAATGACCCTGAGATTTCACCTTACACCCATCAGAATGGCTAAGATCAAAAACTCAAGTGACAACACATGCTGGAGAGGATGCGGAGAAAGGGGAACCGTCCTCCATTGCTGGTGGGAATGCAAACTTGTACAACCACTTTGGAAATCAATCTGGTGCTTTCTCAGACAACTAGGAATAGTGCTTCCTCAAGATCCAGCTATACCACTCCTAGGCATATATCCAAAAGATTCTCAAGTACACAACAAGGACATTTGCTCAACCATGTTTATAGCAGCTTTATTCGTAATAGCCAGAACCTGGAAACAACCCAGATGCCCCTCAGTTGAGGAATGGATACAGAAATTGTGGTACTTTTACACAATGGAATACTACTCAGCGATTAAACATGAGGAAATTGTGAAATTTGCAGGCAAATGGTGGGACCTAGAAACGAAAATCCTGAGTGAGGTATCCCAAAAGCAGAAAGACACACATTGTATACACTCACTTATATAAACCTATAAGATAGGACAAATATACTGAAATATATACACCTAAAGAAGATAAACAAGAAAGAGGACTCGGGGTAAGATGACCAATCCTCACTTAGAAAGACAAATGGGATGGACATTGGATGTAGGAGAAAACAAGAAACAGGACAGGAGCCTACCACAGACGGCTTCTGAAAGACTCTACCTAGCAGTGTATCAAAGCAGATACTAAGACTCATAACCAAAACCATCAGCAGAGTGCAGGGAATCATATGAAAGAAGGGGTGTTAGTAAGATCTGGAGAGTACAGGAGAGCCACAAGGACAAGTATACCAGGGCACAGGGGTCTTTTACGAGACTGTTCCTCCAACCAAGGACCATGTTTGGATATAACCTAGAACCCCTGCTCGGATATAGCCCATGGTAGCTCAGTGTCCAAATAGGTTCTCGAATAAGGGGAACAGGGACTGTTTCTGACATAAACTCAATAACGAGCTCTTCCACTCCCCTCCCACGAGGGAAGAGCAGCCTGTCTAGGCCACAGAAGAAGACATTACAGCCAGTCCTGAGGAGACTTGATAAGCTAGGGTCAGATGGAGGGGGAGAAGGTCCTCTGATGTTAGTGGACTAGGAAAGGGGCAGGGAGAAGACGAGGAAGGGAGGGTGGGATTGGGAGGGAATGAAGGAGGGGGCTACGGCTGGGATACAAAGTAAACCTATGATTAATATAAAAAATAAAAAATTTTAAAAAAATAACAAAAAAATAAACTGTAAACTGTCACTATAATCTGTTCAGTATCAAATGCTTACTTATAAGCAACCCCTGTGTGCCGAATACACTAGTCTTACAGTGTCCTACATTGCACCAAATATAACATCTCCCCTAAAAGATATAGTCCAGAGCAAACAAAGAGCAACGATTATGGTATGATACGTATAAGAGAAAAGTGCTGAGCACTGCAAGAGGCCCCTAGTCAGTTAGGAGATGTCCTGGATGAGGACACAACTGCAGTGAATCCTGAGTGGCAGCGAGCTGGGAAAATGGCTTTAGGGTTGTTGTACAAACACAGCAAATGGGCTGATAAGAACTGCCAATGCACACCCACAAAAATTTATAGTTATTATGTCAGTTAAACATAAAAGACAGGGCTGGAGAGATGGCTCAGGGGTTGAGAGCACTGGCTGCTCTTCCAAAGGTCCTGAGTTCAATTCCCAGCAACCAAGGCCAGCCTGGTCTACAAAGTGAGCCCAGGACAGCCAAGGCTACACAGAGAAACTCTGTCTCAGAAAAAATGATAATAGTAGTAGTAGTCTTCCTAGTAAATAAATAAAATAAAAGTCATAAAACAAACCAAAAGCAAGAATTACAAATAATCTTAGCAATTTTTTAAGGATAGAGTGACTAAAGGGATATAAATGGACAGATAAACAGGGTTTTTTGGTGATGGTGGGTTTTGGAGGGGGTGCACTTTTGGAGTTTGATTTCGTTTGGTTTGGGTTTCAAGACAGGGTTTCTCTGTGTAGCTCCGGATGTCTGGAATTCATCCTTTAGACTAGGCTGGCCTCCAACTCAGAGATCTACCTGCCTCTCCCTCCTGAGTGCTGGAATGAAAGGCCTGCAACACGGATGAGATAAATAGGTTTTAAGTGGGACTGGAACATGAGATTCATGTTTTAGAAATACCGTTATAAGGATGGAACCAAATATACGGCATGAACATAGGAGAATGCTGAGGAAGACAATAGGACTAGCAGGAGAGGAAAGGGAAAATGTGAGAGGGTTCTGGGAAGTGAATGAAAGTACATGATATACTTAAACAAAATGGCATTAATGCATTACTGTTCAGCTTAGTAAATCTCCAGAAGAGGAAAGGAGACATTATTGCTTCTTCTACCACAGCCGCTGTTCCTTTCAGGCATACCCACGCTCCCTTCTCAAAATATTTGCCTAAGAAAGCCAAGTTGTTTGGCCCAATTTCCATAACAATACCTTGTTGAAAGACTGATGGGAAAAAAAAGCTTGGACCAATCAAGAGTTTTCTCCCAGAGAACTTGAAAACTCAAAGAAATGTTTTTCAGTTTAAATTTGCCTGTGAGAGCTTAAATGACTTTTCTGCTGCATGCTCAAGCAGCAGTAAGAGCCACCGGCAATCGGCAATCGGCAATCATAGAAGGAGAACACATCACCCGCGTTATAGGCAGAGGTCATGACAGACAGAGGGGGAGAGAAGCGCTGAAAAGGTTCCTATGGGCCCTCCAGCTCCGGCCTATAAGGAGGTGCAGCTTTACTTTCTGACCTCATATCCATAAGATATATTCTCATCCATCATCCACCGAGTAAATTGTCTCTGGGTCTCAGCCTTCTTTGGGTAGATCATTATCTGCTTGAAACTATGGTGAGACACCTTTTTATATCAGAATTCTTCTCTGTGTAATTCTACTTCATACAGGCCTTCCTCAGTCTGGATAAAGTATATGACATCATTTTCTGACTCAGCAAAACGTAAGAGAAAAAAATAATTCCCTACCTTTGAATGGGAACAGCGCTAGCAAAAACAACAGATTTGAAAAACCTAAATGATCACAAAAAACTGAGACTTCTTGCCTTCATTGGGTTACATTTGGTTGAAAGAGGCAGAACACTCTACAGTAATATTAAGCAGATAGGAGCATACTTATTCTATCTGAAAAGTTCAGGGGAGATGGATCTACAGTGTCATCATATACTAAACTAATTCTTTTAGTGATGTCACTCTGCTGTCTTCACTTGCATCCCTAAAACTTCAGAGCGGCTGCGGTGCCTGCAGGAATCAAGACTATTTCATAAAGGGAAAGAAAAGCATGACAGAGGTGAAGTTTCCTCAATGAGACTCTACCTTTTACTTAGGAAAAGAAGTCGTGTGTGTGTGTGTGTGTGTGTATGTGTGTGTGTGTGTGTGTGTGTCATGCACACACGCTCACACACAGGCACTTTGCACCCTAAACTAAATGGAACAAGATCACATGACCCCTCTTCAAATGCAAAAGTATCTATTTTGCATTTTGACATCTTTTGACATCTAATCTAGAGTAAAGCATTGGAGAAGGTGACCAGAGAAGAACAGTAAGTAAACTAAATCAGTTTCTGTTCTAGAAACGTCCTCAGAATATGGAGGGGGGGAAAAGAGGTAGGAGAAAACAGGGTGTTTTCATAGTCTTGATTTTCCTATGGCTTTCAGGGGAGAAATAAATAAACATCTATCCATTCACTGTGTATACAGAAGACACCCTCAGACAAAGAGTTCCACCTACGTCCAGTTTGGTGAGCCAAAGAGTCTAGAGGACTCCCAAGCAGCCACACTGGGAAGCTCCGGGGTAACCTGCTGACAGCTGAGCACCCTGAAGTATCACTCCACTCAGTTGTTTGCCTCTAGGTAGCAGAAATCCCAGAAAGGCGAAGGCAGAGGGATCCTGGGAAAGCAGACAGAGTGAGGGTCTTCTGCAGGCGACAGCTGCTGCCCTCCTTCAAGCCAGTGCTGCCATGTGCACACCAGAGGAAATAGCTACCCATCCTTGCTACATTCAACTGTGCAGCTGGAAAGACGTTTACTCACTGCCCAGTCTCCTGGGCACAAATCTACCTGATGAGTCCAAGAACATTCTATGGAGGCTTCTGGGAAAGCATTTGCTTTTCTGGTAGAACGAACTATGGTTGTTCATGAATATTTTACCTGGTGAGGTGGCAATCATCTTGAACAGCAAGATACAGACACAGTGGCAAAAGCCCTTATCTTAGGATAATGAAATAGAGGTAGGGCAGGAAAACAAATTCTTCTTTTGTGTTTTCATTAACACATATTAATTACATATAATGATTTTCACTATGGGATTTGCATACAGATAAAACTTATTTTGATCATATTTACCCTCATTCCTTTATCCCGCTTGTCCCCATGCATTCCCACTCATCTCTTTGATTTTTGGAACTACTTCACCATCTACTTTCATGCTCTTTTTTTTTTTTTCTTTTTCTTTTTGATGACCCAATGACTTTCATTGGGAATCTTTATAGAAGCATAGACACTTCACAAGTGGCTATGCCACTGAAGAAACTGTCCCTCCCTTCCCCTAAACCATGACTAACTGTATAATCCTCAGGGAGAACTGAGCTCTTTCCTTGGCTGCGACAGGATGCTGAGGCAAGCAAAGCTGCGTAGGCTTTGTGCTGGTGGTTACAGCTGCCATGAGTTCAAAAGTGCAACCGCCCTGTCAGGCAAACAAACCCCGTGTCCCGCCATTGCGCTGCTCTGTCAGCCAGCTGAAGGCAAGCCTATCCTGAAGAGACCTCAAAGTGTGCTTGGCAGAGACAGGCATGATTAGGTAAGTGAGATTTCCGTAGGATGAACGGAAGAGTTCGCCACGTCATGTTAACATCTGCACCTTACAGAGACGCCCTGACTTTAACTACTACTCACACAGAACCTATACAGCACAAGATTTAAGCTTCCATGGTTTTGACAGAAATTCATTACAAAAAAATAAATTCTGATCACAAGAGAGTAGTCTTCAGAATGACCTCTAGCCTGTACCTATGGCAATATCTTACATTGCTTTCCAGGAAGGAAATAATTGAACCTTCTAGGCTGGTACTGTCCCCTACCCCTTTAAAGAAAGGAATTCTTTTTAAGAGACCAAAAACTCACAGAAAGTTCAGGCACTTACATAGAGGAGGAATTTGCCTCATTCCTGTCTGCAAGCTTAGGTGTGCCTGAGTGACAGCTGAGACCCTGCTCTTCACTCCCTTGATTAGCTCTGTAGGAAAGAATAACGCATCATAAAGCATCACACACTCAAGAGGAGCAATCAGGAGGATCAAGAGCTCAAGGTCACCCTTAGCTACAGAGAGAGTTGAAGGCTATCCTGAGCTATCTGAGACTGTGCCTCAGACAACAACAAAAGAATAGAAAGTCAAAGACAGTTTCCTGTCTCTATTGAGCCCAGAAACTACTGCCAGTTCCATCGGTTTACATGCATATCTTTCATATGCATGTAAAATGAGAGATTCTAATCCTACCTATAATGCTCACCAAAACCAAAGTGCCACATCCAAGGGCCTGTCCGGTGTCCTTGTCCTTGTCCTGCACTGTGCCTTTGTTAACTGACTCCGCTTTGCCTACGTGTAATTTGTTTCCAAACATCTTTGTTCGTGACTCTGAGCATAAAACTGGTTAGCTACATCTAATTACAGATTTACACAATAAAATCTAGAGGAATTCTGTTTTAATAACTGTCTTTCCAATGAGCCTGTTCCTCTGTGGAAAATCTGGCCCAGAAAGTTTGTAGATTTTTCCCTATCAACTTTGCTGGCCTTCCAACACCTCAGTTCACACGAGGTGTCCCTAGCTTCCCAATTCTATTCATTAAAAAATTTAAAAAAATGTAATTAGGCTAGCTTGATTTCTGAAAATATGCATTCAGATTACTAAATCTGCCTCAAAAAATGTGACAAGATGTTTTTTTTAATGCAAATATCTGAAGCTGGATAAATCAGAGTTGATTTGGCATTTGAATCTGATTTCTGAGACTAAAGTAAATCCTTGGACAAAGGTCACAGCCTTGCTGTAGGGCTGAATATTATGCTATGTGTTGTGTTTAAAGCTTCAAAGTTGAGCCTTTCTTAAAACAGAAACCATCCAATCAGAATTTGGAAGAATGGTCTGTCACTCAGGGCAAATACTGCTATGCACAGGACCTCAGAATGGCCATGCTTTTCCTCTTTTGTTTCCTTTAGTACTGAACATTTATTTTTTTTATCCCAGCCCTTCCTATTCGTTCTTTCTTAGAGATTAGAATGTCTACAGATTTTGTCTAAAAACCTTCTTCATTGTGTATTCAGAAGAGAATTCTGTCTCATTCTAGAGGGCATACCAAGGACAATGACAAAGCAGGGCCCATCAAGATGACAAATCTTCATGTCAGCAAATGTGGAGTTTACTTTCCATAGTTTTGTCTGCTTCGCACTGCTGACAGAAAGCGTGATGCCCTTTACAGTCGTGAGGCTGGGATGATATCTGTAGGTGTTCGGTGTTCTAGTACCCAATTTAGTTGTTGCATTTATTAACCCTTTCTTCTTGGGACTTATTTACCATTCGCAAAGATATTGTAACCTAGATATATAAATGCAATATAGCCACACTTTATTTGATATATTTAAAAGGGTGAATAATCCCTATACACCACAATAATCTCTCAAAATACATTACATATTCTAATTTAGAGTAATAGAAAAGAAATACCAGTCTTCAGGATTACATTGTTTTTTGTTTTGTTTTGTTTTGTTTTGTTTTGTTTTGTTTTGTTTTGTTTTCAGAAACAAGGTTTCTCTGTAGCCTTGGCTGTTCTGGACTCACTTTGTAGACCAGGCTGGCCTCAAACTCAGATCCACCTGCCTCTGCCTCCCACTGGGATTAACGATGTGTCCCACCACATGCAGTTTCTTTATGTATTTTGATAGCTGGTATCTTGCCCTTGTTAAGGACACACACAGAAAAACAAAAATAGCCTCAGATACTCTACAAAGATTTTGCCAATTAATGAAAGTAAAGACTTTATTATACAATTACATATTTAATCTTCTTTGCAATTGCCTAACCACATACAAAATTTACTCTTTAATAGAGGCAATTTTTGCAGAGGAATGTGCTGGCAATGTGTTCACTGACATGCCATTTCTAGAAGATTTCAGTTACCAGTGTAACAAATGCAGCAACATTTGCTAATGAAACTCACACATGGTGTACTCTTTTAAAGCATTGTATTTTTCTTTAATGACTTTCTAAATGTGGCTCTGATGTTTTGCCAAGGTCTGGTGTAGTGCTTTCTCTTTTTGTAGTTGTTAGAATTGAAGGAAAAACACAACAGTACAGTCTGGCAGCTTGAGCTTGTTTATGATCTGCATGGTAACTCAGAAAATGCAATAGAAGAAGGGCATTTTTTTTTTTTTTGGAGTGTTAGAGTTGCAAATCAGGCTCCAATTGTCTGAGTCAGCGTTTCAGAGAAGGTAGAAAGAGTAGGAACTAATGTCAGCTATGAAAGGTTGAGAAGAATCAAGCTGAGGAGAAACAGGACCCATAGAACCAAGATCAGTGAGGGGAAGGGAGAGAATGAGTCAACAGGTTGGTGGAAATGTGCACTTCCTCTTGACATGTATCTTGAACCTTGAGGCATAGGTTAACTGTTCACTCACAGTCTTCCAGACGTCACAACGATGCATGGGTCCTAGTCCTGATGGCCTTCATTGTGAAGTTCCCATTCAATGTCGTTTTCATCATGATTTTCACAGTATTGATGCATTGCCATTAATTCCTGCTGATTATAGACTTCTCTGGATTTGACATGTTGCCAGGAAGCTAAATTTTAGACAAGTTAGCATACGTATCAAGTCAATCAGAAGTTTTCCAGCAGACTATAAAATGGCCTCAGTAATGCCTGTCTTTGTTATCCTTACCTTTGTGTAACTGCCTACAATAAGAATGAGCAGGATTCAGGACTTGCCTCACAGCTGACAGCTCTCTCCTGCAGTTTTAATAGACAAGCCTACAATTTCTTTCTTGCTGGGAGATGGCCCACTAGCTTATATAAAGCAAGCTACACTGTGGAAAAACCCAGGTAGCAAGGAAGAGCCGCCTGGGCAGCAAAGAGTTAAGGCTTCAATCTAACCAGCTCTAAGGCACTGAGTTCTGCCAACTATCCCATGAGACTGAAGCAGGAACCTTCAGATTTCAAACTGATTTCAAACTGCAGCACTGGCTGACCGACCCTGATAGGAGCCTTGTGTGAGAGAAATCATGAGGGTCTCAGCTAAGCTGAAACCAGTCTCCTGACCTACGAAGTCTGTGAGAATAAGTGTTTTAATCCACTAAATGTGTGGTGAGTTGTTCTGCAGCAATAAATGCCTAATACCCAGTGTGGTGATTTGAACAAGAATGGCCGCCCACAGGCTCAAACATTTCCATGCTCAGTCACCAGGAAAGTGGAACAGTTTAAAAGAATTAGAAGGATTAGGAGGTGTGGCCTTACTGGAGGCGTGTGCTTCGGGTTGGCCTCAGCTACTGCTCCTGCACCAGGCATGACACCATGCTCTCTGACGTGATGATAATGGACTAAGCTTCTGAAACTGTAAGTAATCCCCCAATTAAATGCTTTCCTTTATAAGAGCTCCCCTGGTCATGGTGTCTCTTCATAGCAATAGAACAAGATTTTAGCCAAGGTATAGTTTCCTGTGAATAATTATTTTTGAAACTTTGCAAGAAAAAAATGTCATTTTTTAAAACACATGTTTTGTTAAGGACTTAAATCCTTTATGTAGCACAAACCCACACTGAGAGGGTCACATACTCAGAAGTAGTAGCAGAGCTTCTGTTAATTCTTCCACTTTATATTAATTATCAAGCCTCATACATTCTATTTTATTTATATATAATATTGGTGTGTATTATAGAATGTATACATATTTATTATCCGCTATAGAATAGCGACGTGGAAGTGGTGAGCTGAAGACTCTCTCCACCATGAAGCACCCACATGGTGGGTCACAGCCGACTGCTGATTCCGGCTCCTCGGGCTCTGGCACCGTCTTCTGGCCGATGCTGGCCCTGCATGCACATGGTGCTCATACACACATGCAGGTAAAACACTCATAAAACATAAAAATAGTGAAAACTTGAACAGTTACTTCAAAATTTATAAAAACAAAAGTTTTACAATTAATATATAAATAAAAATAATACAAGTAAAGATTTCCCAATGACATCTAAGTAACAGGATCATGCGTGTCTGTCAGTCTAGATAATGGAAGGTTGTTCTTATGATCCCATTCACTCGACCATGTTTTGCATGTGTCACACAGTTATCTCCACCTGTGGAAGGACAGAGTGAGGCCTGCTAGGATTATTGAAGATAACACAATGCAGTGCTGAGGAGGACTCGGCAGAACCTATTCCTAATAATACCTGCTAAAAAGTTCACTGGTCCATAATCTTCACAAATCATTTTCTTTAAGTTGAAATGAAATATAATAACCAAATAAGGTTACATATACTCAAGTTTATTCATGCTATAAGATCAGTAAGGCAGTGTGTGTGTGTAAGTGTGTATACACATGCACACGTGGAGACCATAGGACATTTGTTCTCACTGTTTTAGTCCCTTGCAACACTGTTTCTCACTGAACCTGAAGGGCACTGTTTTGGCTGGACTGGCTGGCCAGTGAGCCTCTGAGATAAGCCCAGCACGTGGGTAACAGCCATGCATAGCTGTGCCCAACGTCTATGTGAGTGCTGAGAAATCAAACTCGGGTTCTCATGTTAATAGGTTCCCTGGTTCGCTGAGCCATCACCCCAGCCCCTGAGGGCAATTCTTGAGAGTCTATTTTTAAGGATCGGAGTAGCTAGCTAACATTTTTAGGACAACATACAGATGAATCCATGCTGCTGGGAAATGGTGGTCCATGCGGAGAGGCCACCATCAGAAAAGCACTGAGGAGAAAGAACTCTGTCTCCACAAAATGAAATCTGGATACCTGCTCTTCTGTCTAATGCAGTGCAAGTTTCCACTTCGAAGCACTGGCGTAAATTTGGGTTTTATTAGCTTTGGATAACAGCAATTTATTTCAGAGGCTCATAAGCATGTTTAACGGCCTTCCTTTGAACTGCGTTGGAATTGGGTTTTAATTTATAAGGTATTCAAATGTTCATTAAAATGTTGCTTATGTCCTGATTGTGGTAGTTTGTAATTTTTATGCCCTTTCTAACTTTAACATTTTTGGAAATTCTGTCTCCAGTGTTTCTATTCCCAAAAATACTTCTCTGGTTTTTTCATCAGTTACTGCTTTTCACCTTCTGTCATAGCCTTTAACATTTCCATAATTAAGCATAAACTTAAGTATCATCTGACTGCTTTAATTTGCACATTTAAGTTAATTTGTTAGTCCCTATCTTATACAGTGGATTTTCAGTCACAAGTCAATATTGTCATCATACAGCCAAGCTTATTTGATTTGAAATGATGTACAATATTATTTCTGTAATATAATCATTCAAATAATTCACCCTTAATTCTATCCAATTTTGAACTTTGTTACATACTACTCTTGCTATTTTCTAATTGTGTCTTACAAAGGACTCTGTGGTATTGGATGGCTAGAGAGTATTATAGTGATAATTTGTTCCATCTATTCATACCACAGTGCTTAACATATTGTAAGGGCTCAGGAGTTCCCGACAGGTTAACATCTTAGCCACTGGACCAGTATTACACAGTGAAGTTATCAGTGACACAAAGAGGCTGGAAAGCCTGTTGGTATTGCTAAGACTCTACACAAGTCACTCTATACATTTACCACTCCATACAAGAAAAAGGTATTCAGCTAAATATAGATTTCTCCTCTTACATTCAATAAACATGAGAGGCGAGAGAGCAAGTTTGTGTGGCTGGCTGCTCTTAAAGTAATTTTGAGAAAGACCAGCGTAAGTAGTTTAGAAAAGGTTTTGACCAGAAGGGAACAAAACGCCGTGGTTAAATAGGACACAAATCAAATCTTGTGTACAGCTTTTCCCATTTATTGTAATTAGTTTATCTCAGAAATGTTTTCTCTTCTGTCTTCTAGGACTTAGATTCTTCCTTTTCGTGATCCAAGTAGTCTGCACCAACGACCCCAGATTCGGTCAAAGATACTTATATCGAAATGATCCTTGACAAAGGCATTAAAAGCGCTGGAGAATAGACAGCCTTTTCAATAAAGGAGCAGGGCAATTTGGTATCCACATCCAGTGGAAATATACTAAACCCTCTCTGTCATAAGCTGCAGAACTCAAGTCTCAAACAAGGAGTGATGGCGCTTGCTTGTGACTGCAGCTCTTTGAAGGTGGGAGCAGAGGAAGTTCAAGGCCATCCTTGACTACACGCTATGTTCAAAGCTGTCCTCGTCCACAAATCAAGGGCAAGGTCAGCCTGGGCTACATGAGATCGTAAACGCAGATGTCACTCTCAAAACATCCTGAAGGCTTAGCTATAAGACCTGAAACTTAAATTATTTTTTAAGGCATAGTAATTTTTTGTGTAGAACTCTGCAAGTACAGAAAATAAAGCAAAGTCACATTAAACTCACAGCTCATTCACAACTAAAGGGGCAATTGTCTGTGTGGGAAGACAGAGAAAACAGTCACAAACCACACTCTGACAAGGACTGCATATCCAGAAAGCGTGAGGAACTCCGAAACCTCAAGAGCAAAAATAAACAAACAACAGATTTAAAAGCAAGTGATGAGATTCTCCCAATAAAACTTCAGCAGTATTAACACAACTTGAAAATGTATTGATACTAACTTGAACACTATTGGAGAAGAAGAGGACAGGAGGGGAAAAGGAAGGCAGAAAAGGGTAATGAGTGGCGAAGAGAAGACCAAAGTCCATGGTACACGTACAGGCATGAGACCATCACAGTAAGACACATTACTTACCTGCTTAGTCAGGGTTTCTCTTGCTGTGATAAAACTTCATGACCAAAAGCAACTCAGGAATAAAAAGGTTTATTTCAGAACATTCAGTTCCACCGTCCGTCACTGAAGGAGGGCAGGGCAGGGCAGGAACTCGGGGCAGAAACCTGGAGGCGGACGCTGAATCAGAAGCTATGGTAGTGCTGCTAACTGCTTGTGCCTCATGGCTTTCTCAGCCCACTTTCTTATACAACTCAGGACCCCTGTCAAGGGCTGGTTCCACCCACAGTGAACAGATCCCTTCTACATAAACCTAATTTTAAAAAATGATCTACAGACTTGCCTACATGCAATCAGATGGAAGCATTCTCTTAGTTGAGGGTCCTCTTCCTAGATAACTCTAGCTTGTGTCAAGTTGACAAAAGAACAGCCAGGACATTCTGCAATGAATATACAAAGCGATAAGAAAATAAATTAAAAAGATAGGCACAGTAATACAGGCCTGTAATCCCAGAACATGGAGAAAAAGAAAGATTAGGAGTTCAAGGTCAACCTTGGCTTCTGTGTTAGTCAATATTCTATAGGACAGAACATGTATCAAATGGCGGGTTTACCAGATGTCCCTCAACCGAGGGATGGATACAGAAATTGTGGTACATTTACACAGTAGTATTGCAGGCAAATGGTGGGAACTAGAAAAGATCATTCTGAATGAGTATCTCAGAAGCAGAAAGACACACTCTATATACTCTAATATTATATAGGATAATCATACTAAAATCTAGTATGAAGCTAAGCAAGAAGGAGGACCCTGGGGTAAGACGATCAATCCTCACTCAGAAAGGCAAATGGGATGGACATGAGAAGAGGGATAAAACAGGGAACAGGACAGGAGCCTACTACAGAGGGCTTCTGAAATACTCTACCCAGCAGGGTATCAAAGCAGATGCTGAGACACATAGCCAAACTTTGGGCAGAGTGCAGGAAATCTTATGAAAGAAGGGGGAGATAGAAAGACCTGAAGGGGACTAGAGCTCCACAAGGAGAGCAACAGAACCAAAAAATCTGGGCACAAGGTCTTTTCTGAGACTGATACTCTAACCAAGGACCATGCATGGAGATAACCTACAACCCCTGCACAGATATAGCCTATGTCAGCTCAGTCTCCAAGTGGGTTCCCTAGTAAGAGGAACAGGGACTGTCTCTGACATGAACTCAGTGGCTGGCTCTTTGATCACCTCCTGCTGAGAGGGGAGCAACCTTACCAGGCCACGGAAAAAGACAATGCAGCCAGTCCTGATGAGACCTGATAAGCTAGGGTCAGATGGAAGGGGAGGAGGGCCTCCTTTATCAGTGGGCTTGGAGAGGGGCATGGGAGGAGATGAGGGAGGGAGAGTGGGATTGAGAGGAGGTGAGGGAGGGGGCTATAGCTGGGATACAAAGTGAACAAACTGTAGTCAATAAAAATAAATTAAAAATAAAATAAAATTGATAAAATTTTAATGTGAGGTTTATTAGATTGGCTTATATGATATGGTCTGGCTAGTCCAACAGAGGCTGCCTTATGTGGGAGAGGGCAAGAACCCGGTAGTTGTTGAGTCAAGACTGGAGGCCTCAACAGTCCAACAGTGTCACAGAAGGCCTGAAGGACTCCTGGGAGCCATGTGGGAAGGCTGAGGACGCTGTAAAGGATACAGAAGCCACAGGATCAATAAACGTGTCAACAGTGAGGGCAAACGGAAACAAAGCTTCCATTTCATTTCACCTGGGCTTCCATTAGCAGGTGAGACACATAGCCAAAGACACACTTAGGGTGAGTCTTCCCACTTTAAATAATCCGATGAAGAAAGTTCGAGACAAGAGTACTCATGGCACCTTTTAATTGACTTCTGATCCAGTCAAGGTGACAACCAAGATTAATCATCACTGATAGACAGTGAGTTCAAAGCCAGCCTGGGGTGTATAAGGCCTTGCCACTAAAATCAAATAAATAATTTAAAAATGTGCACTAGATCTAAACAAACGCTTCTCAAAAGAAAACATACAAATTGCCAGAAATATATTTTTAAAAGTAGCCAACATAGCTGAGCATGGTGGCGCAAGCCTGTAATCCCAGCACTCAGGGAGGTAGCAGCAGGCTGATCTCTGAGTTCAAGGACAGCCTGGTCTACAGAGTGAGTTTCAGGACAGTCAAGGCTACAAAGAGAAACTCTATCTCGAAAAACCAAAATAAAATAGTCAACATTGCTAATCTTCAGGGAAACACAAATTAAAGTCACAATGAGCTACATTAAAAATTGCTATTTTCAAAACTGCTAAAAATAAATTCTAGCAAGGATGTGAGGAAAAGAGAGCTCACTGAGCACTGTTGTTGGGATTAACATGCCATTGTAAAAAGCAGTATGAAAGGTCCTCAAAAATGTTAGTGTATAAACAGCAAGTGTGCTGTCTAGTCTACGTCAACTTGACACAAGCTAGGGTCATCTGAGAGGAGGGGTCCTCAATTGAGAAACTTCTTCCATAAGATGGGGCTGTGGGCAAGCCTGTAGAGCATTTTCTAAATTAGTGATTGATAGGGGAGGGCCCAGCCCATTGTGTTGGTTGTTGGGCCTGGGTACTGTCAAAAAGCAGACTGAGCAAGCCCAGAGGAGCAAGCCAGTCAGCAGCACTCCTTCCCAGACTCTGCCTCAGCTCCTGCCTTTAGGGTTTCTATTTGAGTTTTGTCTCTGACTGTCCTTGATGATGAACTGTGATACAAAACAGTAAGCTGGGATGATGACTCAGAGGGGAAAATGCTCCCTGCACACGCCGGGGGACCTGCACCCTGATACCCAGCACCGGTGGAGGCAGGAGTAACCACTCCTTCCACGGCTGGTCTAGCCAAGGCAGTGAAAGAACCTCTCAAAGTAAGGGGGAGACCACAATGACACACAGCAAACAAGTTCATTCTAAAAATATCTCACATTTTAATAATCATATCTATAAACACAAAAAACCTCAATCCTGATTTTAGCAATTTATGGAGAACTCATACAGAATTTAAAGGACTTATAGCATTTAAAATAACAGTCTTGAAAACCAGTGAAATAGGAAGATTTACTCCTGACTTAGTAGCAACAAGAAATTTGTATGTCACAGAACATAACAATTAAAGAAAGACAGAAAAATTAGTACTGAATCAAAACTTGAAACTTCTGCTCATGAAATTTGTCCATTAAGAATACAAATAGGGGGCTGGCTAGATGGCACAGAGGTTAAGAGCACTGTCTGTTCTTGCAGAGGTCCTGAGTTCAGTTCCCAGCAACCGCATGCTGCCTCACAACCATCTATAATGAGATCTGGTGCCCTCTTCTGGCGTGAAAGTAAGAAACCCTGTCTCTAAAAAATGAACAAAAGAATACAAAGAGGATCTGGGTGTGCTATCACACACCTCTAGTCCCAGCACTTGGGAGGCAGAGGCAGTGAATCACAGCGAGGTTGAGGCCAGCCTGGTCTACAGAGTGAGTTCCAGGACAGCCCAGGCTACACAGAGAAACCCTGTCTCAAAAACAAACTAAAAGAATACAAGGGCCTGAAGAAATGGCTCAGAGTTAACTCCAGTATCAAGAGATCCAGTAGCCTCCATCCTCAGAGGGTTCCTACTTGCACGTTTTACACACACACTCATGTAGGTGGGTGTGTGCAAGAGCTCACACACACACACACACACACACACACACACACACGTGTGCACACTTGCACACACAAGTAAGGTTTTTTTAAAATAAATTTTTAAGGAACACAAATAGCCAAGCCCCAGACTGGAAGAAAATATTCACAATCATGCCCCTGAAAGACAAATACGCAGGCCTGTACTATCCAATGGGCTACAATTACCAGTGTAGCTATTTCATCATACACTTAAACGCAATTAAAAATATCAGCGTGTGATTCACTCTGGGCAGATTTCATAATAACCATGTTTTCTGAATGATAGCCACACAGGAACAAATTATTGCATAGTTGACCTAGAATGTAAAAAGACACTACAAATTACATTTCAAAATACAAACAAAAAATAAATAGAAATTTTCAAAGTTGTTTCTGGGTTTTTTGTTTGTTTTGTTTTGGAGATAAGAGTCCTGTTTAGCTCTTGCTGGCCTCGAACTGACTTCTGATCCTCTGGCCTCTCTCTCTCTCTCTCTTTTTTTTTTTTTTTTTTTTTGAGACAGTTTCATTGTGTAGCCCTGGATGGCCTAGAACTCATTATATAGACCAAGCTGGCCTTGAACTCATAGATCCACTGACCCTTGCCACTTTAGTGCTGGGATTATAGGCATGCACCACCATTCCCATCCATAAAACTTTCTTCTTTATTTAATATTATCAGGTGTGTGTGTGTGTGTGTGTGTGTGTGTGTGTGATTGTTCATGATACAGGCACACCACCCACAATAGTACATGCAGAGGTTAGAGGCGGAGCTCAGGAGTTCGTTCTCTTCTTCTACTGCAGACTTCTGGGGACTGAACCCAGTTTGTTAAGCTTGGATGGCAAGTGCTTTTAACCAGGAAGCCATCTGACTGGCCCAATAAAAGGTTCTGAAAACAACTCGAAAAAGCGAAACTACATGAGTGCCAAACAGGAGCATTAAGTATTCAAAATTATTCGTCAGTTTGAATGGGGAGGCACAATAATATCTTACCTCAGGCTCACCAGAATGGCTAAAATTTAAGTAATGACAAAATCAAATGTTGACAAAATTATGGAGTAACTGGAACTCTCATTCATTTCTGGAAAAAATGTAAAACAACCCAAACAATGTAAAAAATGTCCTCCTGTTATAAGACTTTAATTTACATTTTCCCTGGTACCCAGCAATTTAATCCCAGACATTTGCCTGGAAGAAATAAAAACTCATGACCCACAAGACTTAATGAAAATGGGCATGATAGCCTTATTTGTGGTAGTCCCAAATTTAAAAGAAAAAAAAATTAGATGTCAATCAAATAGAATAACAGATCAAAGTTATAGTGTATTATGAAAGTGAAAGGTATTTAAAAAACAAAAAGTAATATAATATACATGAATGTCAAAAACATGTGTGAGAAATCTAACAACAATGAAAATATACAATATGATTCCCTCTGTTAAAATTCTAGAAAAGGAAAAACTAGCTCATGGTGCAGAAAATGAGATAAACAATCTCTTTTGGAGGAGGTGGGAGCAGGAATTATTTGGAGAGGGGAACAAAGCTCTCTGGAGTTATGCTAATGCTTTAAACCATCACTACAGTTTAATTTAGCCCTGAATATGTATTTGTTAAAATATACCAATACAAAACATATTTTCACAGTTCATGTATGAAAAATTCATATATTAATATGAATAAATATTATATTGAACTCCAGTTGTTAATATACATATTAAAGAATTTAGGGGAAACTCTCTGATGCCTGGAATTTAAAATTCATCAATATTAAATGAATTAACAGATTGATAAAGGGATGGCTTGACAGACAATTATGTGAAAGTAATGGAGTAAAAAGTGAATAAAACCTAGGTATGGAGAAATAGCTCTGCAGTGAAGTACTCCCTGATCTTGCAGAGGACCTGAGTTCATTTCCCAGCACAGAGACTGGATGATTCACAACTGCCTGTAACCAGGTCCAAAGGATCCAGTGACCTCTTCTGGCCTCCACAGAAAGTTGCACATGAGCACCAAACACACACACACACACACACACACACACACACACACACACACACACACACACACGAGAGAGAGAGACAGAGAGAGAGAGAGAGAGAGAAGTAGAAAGAGACAGAGAGACAGACAGACAGATTCTTTTTTAAAGGTTAATAAAATCCAGGTAGTATGAATGGATTTCACTGTAAAATTATCTCACTGAAATTCTTTCAAATTTGCTATTTGTTTTGTTTTCATGATCAGTAACAGATAACTCTCCAAAAACATGAAACTGCAGTTTTAGGTCTTAGATAACTCTGGATAAAACCAGAGATGGTGGAACACATTTGAAAATTCAGAAGGCTTAGAAGTTCAAGGTCATCCTGGGCTATAAAGAAAGACAGGTTTTTAAAATAAGAACAATAAAAACCATGAGCTCAAAATCTTGTTTTTCTAGTTCCTTGCCATAAATTCATGTTACAAATGGTTGGGCTGTGTTTCTCTATTTCACATAAGAACTTCACTTTTTTCAAGGATTTTGAGTGGTATCAAAAAAGAAACACTCCTTGAGAACAGGATCCTTGAAACTGCAATTTCTACATATGGTTCATCTTTTCTTTCCCTTTCAGAAAAAAAAAAAAAAAAAAAGACAGACTATGATTTACAGATTTTATATCTTGGTAATCACATCCAAATATGGGTGGGAAAGAGCAATGACTAGTAATATTACCTCCAAAAATAAAGTTTAAAAAAAGAAGCAGGTAGAAAAGAAAAGGCTTTTAGAATGATGCAAATAATACCATTCTCCAATTTCTTTTTTGGAAAAAGTGAGTGAGACATTCATAAATTGTCTAAGGAAAACGCATTTAAAAACAAAACAAAACAAGAGCTGGCAAGATGGCTCCATGGTTAAGAACATTGGTTACTCTTTCAGAGGACCCAGGTTTGATCCCCAGCATCCATGTGACTGCACACAGCTATGCGTAATTCCAGTTTTAAGGATATAGTGCCCTCTCTGGCCTCTGCAGGTACTGTGATGCACAATTCTATAAAATAAAATAAGGTGAAAAAGAAAAGAAAAGAAAATGGATAGGAAAACAAAACACATTTATATGAGCACATCAAAGAAACAGGGCATCTATCTGAAAGAGCTCCCAGTGCCCAAGACTAGCACCCACATGCCCAACAAAACAAAGTTCTCTCAAGTTATAACACAATGAATAAAATGTGTGCATATCCATAGTGACAGAGATACATCTATACATATAGAACATACATACATACATACATACATACATACATACATACATACATACATACATACAGGTTCTTCTTCTTCAAGGAGACTGACCATAACTTTCCATGTCCTTTATGCCCACAGCAATGATCTTAGGAAGAGCAGAGTATGTAAAGATAGAGAAAGAGAACAACTTTACAGAGAAAACCTGATAGACATTATCCCAGCCAGACAATCGAAGTCAACCTCAACCCTGACAAGTCATGTTGATAGCATACACCTATTTCTAGCAAAGAATTTGACTTGCCTTCACTCTTGATTCCTGGGAAGGAGATAAAAATCCTTGAAATTTCCCGAGAAAAGGGAGTGGTTTTGTCATTCATAAGCCTCTCAGACCACCAGATGGCTCAGGATGGAGGCTGGCCAAGGCAGAAATATCAGCCTTGTGGGGTGAGAGTGAGGCTTCAGGGGTTACGAGACTGGGAACTCAGCAAGGGAGATCAACTCAGCCCAACCCCTTTTCTGGAGGAGAGAAACACTGGAGATTGTGTCAGTAATAAAGTCAGGGGTTCAAATAAGTTAGCCCAGGGTAAATTCTGAAGCCCAAAGCTTAGGAGCACTTCCTCATTGATGGACACATTGATGCTGACATGCAGGAAAAGGACACGAACGCTCTGTGTTTAACATCTTGACCTCCCTTTCTCTGCTCTCTGCTCGGATGGCACTGAGGCGGGTCTTTAATAATAAAGGCACATGGTTCTGTCCCACAGCTGTGACCACGGGAAGGAAGGAAGGCTTGTTTGGGCTCATTGTTTCAGGAATTTCAGTCCATCGTCCCTGGCTCCTCTGTGGGCTGCAGCGAGGTGGAAGGCTGTGCTAAGTGCCTCACACTGGACCAGAGACGCTCACCTCATGACAGCAGGAAAGCAAGCAGACAAAGGGGAGGAGCTGGGCTCTCACAGCACCCTTCAAGGCTTCCGACTTCTAACTTCCATAGTTGCCCTTTCTTCCCAAAGGTTCCACTGACTCCCAGTAGCACTACCTGGCCTTTGGAAGACAATAAAGAAACAAACCATAACAGTTTATAATCAAAACGGCATTTCCCCCCTAAACCCTGAGTTGTTAGATCGACTCAATTACTACAGGAAATTGAGGAAATCCTTAATTTTCAGCTAACTGAAGAAAAGCTTGGGTGGCCTAGAGAGCCCCAAACATATGGAAACTAAAGTGAAGACAGTCTTGTTGGAGACCAGGCCCTTTAACGCCCTGTCTACACCAACTCCACGTGGAACTGTACAGTGGCATTGTGGTGACCAGATAATCATGTGAAAAATATCCTGTCTCTGTGGTCTTTCCAAAATTATGCATCGTAGTCTAACGATGCATAAAACACAAGGAATCCTGGCTGAGGGTCACGCCACACTTACCCCTATAACTGTCAAAGTCATCGGAAACAGGAAGTCTGAAGACTGAGCAGAGAGTCACCGAGAGACTCAGTAATAAGTGGGACTGGGATTGTGCTCTGGAGTAAAGAAAGGACACAGGCAAAAACTGAGGAGACTAAAATCAAATATGAACTTTTATTACTGAAAATAAATAAGGGTTCATCAGTTGTTGAAAATGTGACTTACTAGGGTAATAAGAAATATTAGTGGTGAAATATGAGAATAGTCTTACTGTCTTTATATATTTTCTATTAATCTAAAATTTCAAACTTTATTATTTTAAAGGAACATAAAGAAAGTAGCTTATGGCCCAGGGAACTGTCACATACTAAATAAGCCAGGAGCGAGTGCCTGTTAATTGACTGGATTTAGTTGCTGCTACTAGCACTCCAGGAATCCTAGATCAATTCCACAAATTTTAAATACAGCATTTATCGAGCAACCTCCCAGTTAAACAAACATAATTGCACAGCTCATTCATCTCCTGCCATTAAAGTGGGTAAAGGAGATATGAAGTAGAAACTGACAAAGGTGGAGAGAATGAGAGAAAAGAAGCAAGAGCTCACCGTCCCCTCTTAGGAGTTAGGGATAACGCAGCAGCTGAAGGGCTGAGGGCCGCTCTCAGGAGCCATCAGGGACGTGACGTGACAGGCTAGAGGGGTGCAGAAGTTTAAGGCGTGGGACTCTGAGAATACGGAAATTTGCCAACCCTCCCCCTGCCCCAGGTACCTGTATATCCTGCATTTACCCACTTTGTGTGCCTATGCCATCGCTGTTGTGGCTTCAGTCTTCACCGTCGTGAACAGACCCACGTTCGAATGCCTGCCTGGGGTTGGTTTGGTAGGTTGTTGCACCCAGCTAACGGAGAGGGGAGACCTGGGGGTTGATCTTTGTGGGCTGTAGTCCAGCCACGCTTCCAGATCTGCTGTCTGCTTCCTGATGGGGAACACAGGAAGAGAGGTGTCCTCAAGATCCTACCACCAGCGCGGAGCCTGTGTGGTTTCAAGTGACAATGGCTGTGTAGGCCATTGTCTGACTGCTTGCTTCCCGGTTGGTGGAACTACAAGGGGAGGATTAGGAGTCATGGCTTTGTTGGAGGAGACATGTTACTGGGGGACGGGGGAGGGGGGCGGGGGAGGCTTTGAGATTTCAAAGAATTCACAGTATTTGATTTAGCCATCCTGCCTCCTGTTTCCAATCGGATAGAGACGAGTGCTCGCTGCCGCTCCCGCGGTCTGCGCCACGCCTTTTCTCCACCGTCACAAACTCTAACCCTCTACTATTTTATTATTATTATTATTTTAGTGAACAGCGAGTGCACTAAATGCTTTATTTTATAAGTTGCTTTGGTCATGGTATCTATCACAGAAATAGAACAGTAACCAGGACAGAATTATGCCAGTTGCCATGCCTGCCCTCCCACAATGGACTGTTCTCAGGTACCATGAGCCAAAATAAACTGCTTTTCCCTAAGTTCCTCTGTCAGCTATTTTGCCACAAGAGTTTCTTTATTAATATTAAATTTGTGTGTGTGTGTGTGTGTGTGAATGTGTGTGTGTGTGTCTGTGTGTGTAGATCAAAAGACAACTTGAAGGAGATGGTTCTTTCCCTCCATCATATGATCAGAAAACAGTGAGCAATGGAGGCCAGTGTTCATTCAGTCCAGCCCCCTAGGCCCCCGCATGGTACATTTAAGATGGGTCTTCCCCCTCAATTAGCCCAATCTAGAAACTCCTCTACAGACATGACCAGGGGCTCGTCTCCTAGACAAGTCTAGATCCTGTCAAGTTGACAGTCCACATTAGCCACTCACATCATCTTTAATCACTTCCAAAGATCATAGGTTAAAGACCTGGGTCCAGGTATGGCAGTATTGGAAAGCTGGGGGCATCGTAGCTCTTCCAGCCATCAGAATCATGCCTCTGAAGGAGACAGTGGTACACCGGGACTTTTCTCTTCCTCTCTTTCCCTCTTGTACCTGTCAACAAAGTGAGCTGGTAAAACACACACTCTCCACCACAGTGTCATCACACCAGGCACTAGGACCTGACACCTCAAAACTGTGAGCCAAGCAAACCTTTCCTCTCTGTAAACTAATTTTCTCAGATTATTTGTTACATCATTAGGAAGTTAACAAAAGTATCTTCTATACTAATGCAAAGAAAACATCAGAATTGAAAGACATGAATATTCAGAACGAAAGGGAGTGCCAAAGGCCAACCCCAATATGCATGAGCTTCTCCTGGAAGTCAACCAAGTATTTGCCCCAGAAAGAAAGGATTCCACCCAGGGCGAGCTTGGTGTGGGGAGGCCAGAGGTTTAGTTTAACTAAGGCGCCTTATTACAGTTGGCTGCAGTGTTGAAGAACGTGCCTCTCACAGCCCCCAGCAACTGTTGACTCCTTCAATAACCTCGGGTGGGGGGGGGCTTTATGCTTATAATCTCAGTATTGAGAGGCCAAGGGAAAATGCCCTAACACATAACAAAAACAATGACAAAGTTTTAAAGACAAAATTTCCTTGAATGATACATTCAAAGGTGAGGAACTTAGCAGTGTACTTTCCAACAAGAATATAGGACGGAATCCATGGAAGGCAGGATCTTCCACAGTCCTCACTACTCAGGAGGCTGAGGAGGAGGCCTGTGAGCGCCAGGCTAACCCAGTCAGCATGGAGAAACTGCATCTCTAAACTGCATCTCTAAAACAGTACATTAGAAATTAAAAAAAAAAAAGCAATGCCTTCAAAACTCTGAAGGAAATTTTATATTCAGCCCAGTTTCTGTAACTCTGATCTTCAAAAACAATTTAAAATACTCAAGGCCTCAAAATTTATCACCAGGGTATCATGCTTTGGGAAATCCCTCAAGTGTGTGCTGCACAAAGTAAGGAATAAACCAATTTAAGTCATGAGACTCCAAAGATATTGAATGAAAGTTCAATATCTAGACAGTTTCTAAAGATTATTGAAAAACTATAGTCAGCCCAGAAGGGAGGTTTCCGTAAAGAAATGCATTTTATATAGTGTCTACTGTGCTCATTATCTTCCTGGGGAGAAGTAAAACAAACAAACAAAAAACAGTTACACAGCAAACTAAGTAGATGGAGGAAAATAACTTATTTATGAAAAAAAATTCAGACACCACATCAGAAAGGAAATTTACTTAGGAATACTATGATGGGAATTATATTATATTATGATAGACAATGTTTATTTAAACAAAATTCATAATATAACTGAGGTGGGATGATGAAACAAATGTATATCTGTTAGTCAAATCCCAGAAAGCACATGGTACGCTCAAGTTAGATGAATCAGCAGGGCTTTTTTTTTTTTTTTTTTTTTTTTTTGTAGACCAGGCTGGCCTCAAAACTCTGCCTCCCCGGGCGTTGAGATTCCACCGCCCAACCAGAAGGGCTTCTTTACAGAGCTATTCACAAAGATACTGGCCACTTGGAAGAGAAGCTGACGGGTCCAGGGTTGGCCCTTGAAGCTCAGAAGAAGAGTTAAGGAGGTAAGGAGGGGTTGTGAGGCAGAGCCCACTACAGTGAGAACAGTGTATTTGAAGGACTGGAGGGGGTTATAGGTACACCAACCTCCTAACTTCTCTCTCTTCTCTCTCTGCCTGCTCCCCAGTGACCAAACCCAACACAAAGCCAAGGACATGGGGGCGGCTGAAACTGTTCACACAGGAGAGACTCCTGAGGCAGAGAATCTAGAGGGTTTTAGGGTTTCTATGGCATCTGATAAGACACCAGGACCATAAGCACCTTAGAGAGGAAATGCTGTGTGTCCCTTACACATGCACGTTACAGTCTATCACCCAAGGAAGTCTGGGCAGGAGCTCAAGGTGGAAATCTAGAGGCATGAACTGATGCAGAAAGCATGGGAGAACCCTGCTTCCTTGCTTGCTCTCCATGGCGTGCTTAGGCTGAGTTCTTATAGCACCAGGACCAGGGACGGCACCACCCATAGTTAGCTGAGGCTTCCTCCAATCACCAATCAAGAGAATGCAATACAGGCTTGCCCAAGAGCCAATCTAGCCCGGGCTTTTTTTTTCAATTGAAGTTTCCTTTTCCAAAATGACTCCTGCCTGTGTTAGGTTGACATAAAACTAGCCAACACAGTGACAACAACAATGTAGACAAATTAAATGCTCTGAGCATAATAAGACAACTCTTTTTTTGTTTGTTTGGTTGGTTGGTTGATTGGTTGTTGTTGTTTTGTTTGTTTGGTTGGTTGTTGTTTTTTGTTTGTTTGTTTGTTTGAGACATGGTTTCTCTGCCTAACAGCCCCAGCTGTCTTTCCTGGGCTCACTCTGTGAGATCAGAGCTGGCCTCAGAACTCGCAGAGATCTGCCTGCTTCTGCCTTCCAAGTGCTGGGATTAAAGGCATATGCCACCACGCACAGCTATAATAAGACAACTTTTAAAACTGAACAATCAGAAAAAAGAAACCCACTCTTGCTCATGGAAGCAACCATGATTAATCCAATGAGAGATTTTTTTTTTTAAAGACATCAAGGTGTTTACTAAGAAGGATTTCAGAGGGAGAAAAGTGGGGATGAGGAAAGAAAATCGAGTGGGTGAAAATTAAGTGTGTGTGTGTGTGTGTATGTGTGTGAAAACGCATATTCATATATATGAATGAAATTGTCTAAGAATAAAAAATATGTTAAAACTTTATGTTGGATCCAGGCAATCATCAGATTTGTTCCTCTTGCTGGTCACAGAAAGGGAGCCAGGAGAATTAGGTTATATCAATGGCTAGTATAGCCCCCCATGTTCATTAACTTTTTAAAAAAGCAGCTCAGTTCTGATGTCTGGCCAGGATCATTATTCATTGGTTCTAAGAATGTACATTTCCCTAGTTTTTTAAGTTTCCAATAAGAAAGAAAGTAATCTCTTCATGGATACAATGATATATACAGCTCAAAAATGAACAAAAATTTGAAAAGGTAAAAAAAGATTTTTTTGTTTTTAATTCTAAGGCCAAATTCAATAACTTAAATGTACTTTTAAAACTTTAAACGCATGCCAGACACTGCAGTGCCTGGCTGCAGCGGCAGCACCTGGGAAGCAGTAGGGTCAGGAGTTCAAGGCAGCCTCAGCTACATATCAGGTTTAAGGCCAGCCTGGGATGCCTAAGACCTTGCCTTAAAATATAAAAATTAAGCCAGGTGTGGGCGTGCACACCTGTAATCCCAGGAGGCAGAGGCAAGCGGAGCTCTATGAGTTTGAGGTCAGCCTGGCTACAAAGCGAGTCCAGGACAGCCAAGGCTACAACAGAGAAACCCTGTCTCAAAAAACTAAATATATATAATGAAAATTAGAAAAGAGCATAGTGATTTCCTAGAAAGCTCATAGTGTGTGTCTACATTCTGATACAATAGTTCTACACTATCTAAAAGTATAATTTTAATTTCATACAGATGAATAAATGTTTTTAATACGTAAAGGGGATGTTTCAAGGCTCAAATTTTCAATCAGCTTTCCAAAAGTATTTACATGAGAAAACACTGATTTCATATACAATGACATTGTCTTTGCCATGAGTTATTCTGAATCTAAATCAATTAGAGATTCCCCAGTATATTCATAAGAGGCTTCTAAAAATCAATGTTAATTAAAAACTATTTTATCATTTTAAAATTCACTCACTTTAATGTTAGATTGATTCATCTTGAACAGAACAGACACCCCAAAATAACTATATGGTAACCATAGTATATGTGTTCATTGCTAGTTACCTTATAAAAGAAGAAAGTTATTAAAAGGCCATTTGTTGATTATAACAACTGTGATTAACAGTTCCAGCTCACCATTTGAGTGAGCAGGAAAAATAATTTTACCTTCCTGCAAATGGAGTCCGTTTCTACTTTCAAGCTAATTCTGCCGTTGTTGACCTGGTACCACTTGTGCTCTTGGATAATGTGATCAGCCATCAGTTAAACATTCCCTTGACTATTAGTCCAAGGGGTGAGACAAAGAACCTTCCATGAAAGAGCCACCATTTCTTTCCTTGCTTCTTGCCTCTCTGACAACCCTGTGAAGGGAATCTATGAAAAATCCACAGCTAATGTAAACCAAGGGAGTGGAATGTAGACAACCACTTCCCCAGGATTGTGAACAAGAAAAAGAAATAAAAGTAATCTAGACCAAGGTGTGGTGGCTTGTAGCCCAGCACTCAAGAGGCTGAGGCAAGTGGACTGCAGTCCCTGAGTCTCAGACCAACAACAGCAACATAGTGACGCCCTGTCTCAAAAAGTGCCACTGTCATCCAGGTAATAATACCACACTATTATTCAGGATCACACTTGAAAATTCAGCGCCAGGAGGTTTACACTGGAGAATCACAAGTTCAAGGATAGCCTAACTTGTGTATGTGTGTGTTTGCATGTGTATGAATTAACACAAACTGTTATTTCCCTAAGATCAAGAGCAAGACCAGTAATAATTTCTACTGGGAAAAAAGTGAAATTATTTCCATTTGCAGATAGTATAAGCTCATAAGAAATCATAATAAATCCACTAAAAACTACCAGAGCTAGTCAAGCTTTTCAGCTGGGTATCAGCACGTAAGATCAATATAAAAAAATCAACAGCAGTGTTTGCCTAGCATGCACAAGCTCCCTCTTTGCAAGCCCTACACAAGATAAATAAATAAAGATAAAATGTAGCCTACATTCCGGGTATATGGAATGTGAGACAGAATGATTGTGAGATCAAGACCAGTCTGTGCCACAGAACAAGGCCTATTTCTAATCCATCAATCAATAATAAATAAATGAAAGTACTTTACGCTAACTATAAACAATCTAAAATGAAAATTTTACACTTCATTTCTAATAGCATCAAAACAAAATATTTGGACGAAATGTGTGTTTTAAATGTTGATAACGTCATGCATGTGTAATGCATGATGTTCGCGCTCACGCTCCATTGTCCCGCTGCTCCCATCCCCTGCAGGCGTGCTGCGGCCTACCATTGAGCTCCTCTCCCACTCTGACGCCCTGTGCAGGGAAACAGAGCCTATGTGTGTCCATGATTGCAACAACCAGGTCACATCCAAAAGACAGCACTTGCCAGTACTCTTGAAATCCACCAGCTCTTACAGTGTGTCGCCTTCTTCTCCACGTGTTTCGCTGGCCCTGGAGGGGATGATGTAAGTATTGCATTTTGGTTGAGCACAAACAGTCACTTGGTCTCAGAACTGTGACCAGTTCTGAATATTTGCAATAATAATCCACCGCAAAAAGAAGCTTCTCTGACAAGGGGAGGCTATGGGTATGAACATACACATTTGGAAAGCAGCTTGACAAGTCCCTTTAGCAAAGCATCCACAGTAAACTATCCGCTAGGGCCTGTGTCCTTCTTAACCACGGGACTTTGATTTTGTTTTAAGTAGGAGAAGCGTACTCCCTCCTATGAGGCGGGCCCCAAATGCACCCACCAACAAAGACGCCAGTGTTGCTCCAGGGAGCATATCTTGCCTGGCAGATTGGCATTGTAGTGGGAAGAGTCCACTGAGGGGTAGGACCACTGATGGCTTTTCTGCCCCACAGCCTGCAGGGCAGCTTCCAGCACTGTGAATACCAGCTGGGGGAGGGGCAGGCCTTCCAGCTCAGGTCCAGCTTGAATTCTCTGGGTCTCGTATCCAACACGTGTTGCGCCTTTAGCAATCGGGCTTTAGAATGATGGCAATAGCTTGTGCTCATCTGTAAGCCTCTGGCCTAACACATAGGGAAATAATCCAGATCTAGCACTGGGATTTCATTCAAAATACTCTGTCTTCATGGAGGACATTATTTAACCATACAGAATACCTCCAAGTCAAGCTTTAAAAAAAAAAAAGTCTAGTTAGCATATAAAGTAATACGCTTTGATAGGACTTTTTCACACATTCGTAGTTTTGATTAGCTTCCCCTAAACCTTCACCTTTCCTAGTCTCACAGTTCATTTTATTTAAGTATTTCTATACCTAATATTCTCTCACTTTCATATCACGGGTTGTTTTACATATATATATATCACTGTTTTTACATATATATCAGACAAAACTTAGCACTCTCCCCTCAATCATGGTGCCCTCCTCGCTTCTTGGCCTACAGAGACAATCATTCCAGTTGAGGTGCAGAAGTCTAAAATGTCAAAGCTAGGATCTGCATATGAGATAGAACAGATTGTCTTTATGTCACTGGGCCTGGCTGCAATTTCATTTTTATACAACTGAATAAAATTCCATTATGTATTTGTACCACATTTTTAAAATCCATCCACTAGCTGATGGGCATCTAGGCTAAGTCCATTTCCTTACTATTGTGAACATGGACATGCAAGCATCTCTGTAGTAGGATATGGAGTCCTTTGGATATATGGCAAGGGGTGGTATAGCTGGGTCATATTTTAAACTCTCTTAGTAACCTTCCCATAGTTCCACAGTGGCTACACCTGTTTCACCAAGGGTGGCTAAGGGTGCCTTCCGCAAATCCTCACCAACATTTGTTGTCATTTGTTTTCTTGATAGTAGCTGTTCTACATGGGGTCAGATGGAATCTCAAAGTAGTTTATTATGCATTTCCCTGGTGGTTAATAATGTTAAACACTCTTTTAAATGTTTACTATTTCTGTTTCTTCTTTGAGAACTCCCTATTCAGTTCCATAGCCCTTTTCTTTTTAAACTGGGTTGTTTTCTTGATATTTTGTTTTCTTCAGCTGTTTGTATTTCCTAGCTCTCATTCCTCTGTCAGATATTATAATCCTGATCAACTTGACTACATTAGGAATCAACTAAAACCCAAACTGCTGGGCACAGCTCTCAGGGATTTTCTTAATTATTTGAAGGAGAAAGGCCTATCCTAAATCTAGACCATACCTTCTGATGGCAGCAGATATAAAAGCAGTCTTTTTGTCTGTTTATTCCCACACTTGCTGGCAAGTTCACCTATTCTGTTGCTGCAGCTGGTATTAAATCCAGCTTTGTCAGGATTCCAATATAGACTGAAGACTGGCAACTCTCCAGGAATCCTCCAGGACTCTAGTACCAGAGTAAGACTGCAGAAACATCCAGCTAGGTGGACTGAGAAACTAGTGGATTCTTGGCCTTTGTCATAAGACAGCTGTTGTTGAATTACCCCAGATCACATCCTAGAAGCCACTCTGATAAATCCCATATATACATATATACATACAAATATACATATATACACACACATATATATGCATATATATTTTCCTATCAGTTCTGTTTCTTCAGAAAACCCTAACTAATACAAACATGTAGAGAAATTTCAATTGAGAACGTGGCTATTTTTGCAAGAAATCACATCCAAAGACCTTCTAGGTCTGTGTGATCCAGCTGGAGTACAAACACTCCTTTAATCCAGGATATAAAGGCAAGCAGATCTGAGTATAGAGCAAGTATCAGGTAAAGAAAAGTTTAGGTCCAGGTGTGGTGGTCCACATCTTTAATCCCAAACAATGAAGAAGAGAGGAAAGGGAGGCTACTTAAGGGGCATTGCAGAAAGAAAGAGAGGCAGGTTACAGAAAGAGAACTCAGGTGAAGACTGAGTGAGCTAAAGAATGAGGAGCTAGGAGATTAGAGCTGATTGCTGGAGTTAGTTGGAGGCCAACCAGAGCAAATTAAGAGGCCAAGAGAAAAGCCAGATTGTATCAATCAGCTGGCAAAGGAGTTTGAGCCAGAACGACTGAGTTGAACCAGCCCACCCAGCTCTCCGTAAAAACAAGAGTGAGCTTATTAAGCAGTAAGTCTCAGAGGCTGAAAATATTTTAGGCCTAGTTAGATTGTACAGAGGCCAGAAGTTTCCAGGCCTAGGCCTAGGTTAGCAGAAGGAGGCAGTAAGTCTCAGAACTGAAACAAGCAAATAAAAACTCCTTTTACACAAATACAGCTGAAAATTTGTTTTCTCCCCTTCTCTGGGATGCCTCTCCTCACTCTATTGATTCCCAGAAAATGTTTAATTTCCAAGATCCCATTTTCCACATGCTGGCCTTACTCTCTAGATGAAAGGTGTTCTATTTAGAAAGTCCGATGCCTGTGTGTTGCACTCCCTACGCTTATCTCTAGCGGTTTCAGGTTTTACGGTGGAGTCTTTTTATCAGCTTAGAGTTGGTTTTCGTGCGGAGCAAGAGATAAGAATGTAGGAGCACTCTTCTCCTTGCAGACAGTTTCCCAGCATCATCTGCTGAAGATGCTCTTTTCTTCAATGTAGCTGCTAGTGAGTCGCTCATGCTCGGAGGAATCCCTCCTTCATGTTCATGCCGTGGTGAGGGGACAGCGCCAAGTTGTCTGTGTGTGTGTGTCACAGCAAAAAGAAAATAACAACAACAAAGAGACTTAAAAGTAAGGTGGGCACCAGGAGGAAGAGAGAGGGGCTGGTGTCAGGGGAAGAAGAATAAAAGATGTTAGAGGGATAAGTGTGATCAGAATGCATTGGATCTACGTATAAGAGCAACTGTAGATCATGCCTGAGGTCTCTGGTTCAATTCTCAGTCCCACAAAATTGTCAAAGAATAAATTAGGTTAAAAAAAAAAGATGAATGGAGTTGCATTGGCTTCTACATGGGTTCTCTGAGCTATCTATGACACCGACCTCCATGTCTGCTGGGGAGCCAGTGCCATGCTGTTTATATTACCGTGTCTTTGTACGATAACTTGAAATCAGGTATGGTCATATCGCCAACATTTTTCTCTTTGCTTAGGGTTGCTTTGGCTATCTGGGGGATATTTTGTGCTTCTATATAAATTTAAAGATTGCTTTTACTAATTTTGTAAAGAACAGCTCTGAAATTTTGATCGGGATCGCATAGATCGATAGATTGCTTTAGGTAGCATAGCTGTTTTCACAATATTGATTTATATGAGCATTGGGGGGCCTTCCACGGTCTAGTGTCTTCCTTCATTTCTCTCATCGGTATTTTACAGTTTTCATCACGCTATAACCAAGCCAACTTACAGAAGAAGAAAGAGTTTGAGACAACGCTTGCAGAGGTGGCCATGGGCACCACAATGGGGCATGGAAGCAGGCAGGCATGGCGCTAGAGCAGCAGTTGAGAGCTTTGCGTCTCGGCACACAACAGGGAAAGAACTGGAAAATCATATGGGCTTTTGAAATCTCAAAGTCCACCCCCAGCGACATACCTCTTCACAAGGCTCTCACCTCCTCATCCTTTCCAAACAGTTCCACCAACTGGGGATCAAGTATTCAAATATATGATTCTATGGGAGCCATTCTCATTTAAACTACCAAGCAGAATACTTTAAGAAACCTTGGCTTTGGGCTGGAGAGATGGCTCAGAGGTTAAGAGCACTGGCCAAAGGTCCTGAGTTCAATTCCCAGGAACCACATGGTGGCTCACAACCATCTATAATAAGATCTGGTGCCCTCTTCTGGCATGTAGGCACACATGCAGATGAACAGTGTGTATATAAAAATAAATCTTAAAAAAAAAAAGAAAGAAAGAAACCTTGGTTTTATTTTTCCTTGAAGTTCTGGTAGAATTCTGCAGTGGCTCTAACTGTCCTGGGCATTTTAGTGGAAAGACTTCTTTTACTGTTATTATTGCTTCAATCCCATTGCTTGTTGTAGACCTGTTTAAACTTCTCATGAAGTTGTTATGGGTGTCAGTGACATTGGTAGGTAATAGCATTTACAGTTTCATCCATTTGCCCCTTTTAGAGTTTTCAGCTTGGAAAATCTGTTTTCAAGGTATGTCTTTAGGATTTTCTGAATATCAGTATCTCTTGAAGTCTCTGCCTCTTTTGTTCTTCATCTCTAATTATTACTTTTTGGGTCTCAGCTCTCTTTGTTTTGATTAATTTGTCTGAGAGTTGTCCACTCTGTTTATCTTTCCAAAGAACTAACTTCTTATTTCATTGACTCCTTTTGTTGTTTTCTTCATTCTCAGTTCCCTGATTTTATTTACTGCTTTGCATCTACTATTTTAGGGTATTATTTGTCTTTGTTTTTCCTAGTCATATGGTTCATCATAAAGTCTCTGATATTGTAATGTAGGCACTTGGAGCAATGACTCTTCCTCTCAGGAAGAGTGTCAGTGAGCTCTGTTGTATATTCATTGTCATCCAACTCAATTTCATTGCTCCTCAATTTCTTCAGTGACACACTCATCATTCAGTAATGAAGTGTTTAATCTCTGTGAGTTTGTGTGTTTTCTGTAGTTTCCCTGACTGTAGATTTCTGCCTTTATTTCATTGTTGTCATATAGAATAAAAGAAGTTTTTAATTTTCTTATATTTCTTGAGACTTATTTTGTGACCTAATTTGTGCTCTTTCGAAGTGTCTCCTGGACCACTGAGAAGAATGTGTGTTCTGTAGAGTTTGGGTGGAATGTTCTGTAGATATCTGTTAAACCCATTTGATCTATGGTGTCATTTAGCTCCAAAGTTTATTTATTTTTGTCCAGGAAACCTTATTAGGAGTAGAGTACTGTGCTGGAGAGATGGCTCAGAGGTTAAGAGCACTGGCTACTCTCTGGGGTCCTGAGTTCGATTCCCAGCAATCACATGGTGGCTCACAACCATCTAGATCTTCTGGCAGACAGGTGTACATGCAGACAGAACATTGTATGCATAATAAATAAATATTAAAAAGAAGAGTAGAGTGCTGAAATTATCCACTATCAGTGAATTGGAGCTGACCTGTAATAACTTGAAGTATTTGTTCTATGAGCTTGAGAGCACCTGTGTTTGGTGCATATACAAGAACTGTGTGTCTACTTGATAGATCTCCGCTTTTCAATAACTTTCTCTCTCCTGACTAGACAGAACAATCCTTGGGTTTTACACAGCAATGACCCCACTCTCCAAAGCAATTTCTTTTCCCATAGCTGTGGTAAAACACTTCAGCAGGGACAGGCATAGTGTCCAACGCCTTTAATCTCAACATACCAGAGGTAGATACTTTCTGTCTCTGTGAGCCAGCCTGGTCTACAAATTGAGTCCAGGCCAGGCAAGGCTTGTTAAACAGAGAAATGTGCTGTCTCAAAACAACAACAACAAAAATTAAACAAAAGCAACATTTACTTAACTGCCAGTTCAAGGTATAGTCCATCATGTCAGGGGAGTCAAGCCAGCAAGATCGTGAGGCAGCTGCTCATGTCACACCCACAGTCAGAAAGCATCGAAAGATGAATCTATGCATGCCTTTCTCCATCCGCACCAATGGGAGTCAGCGTGGCAGCTCGAGCAGAAACCACAGAGAAAGGCTCTTCACCAGCTTGCTGTGTCATGTCTGCTCTCTTGCACAGCTCAGGCCCCCCTCCTAGGGGTGGTGTCATCCACAGTGGGCTGGGCCCACATCCACGAATAAGCAGTGTGAGAGCGTACCCACAGACGTGCCCACAGCCAGTGTGATCAAGGCCTGTCCCCAGGTTAGACTCACCTAGATAACCCTGGGCTGTGTCGAGGTGACAACTGACAACTAGCCAGGGGACAAGGTCATCCTGATTCACCACTGATGGTTGTTCCAGAGACAAATATTACTGTGTTCGATTTGATCTGTGATGTCATAACTTGAAGTATTTGTTGTATGGAATTGAAAACACCTGTGCTTGGTGCATCTATGTTAAGAAGTGTAACGTCCACTTTTTAGATTTCCCCTTTGTCAATATGAGCTGACCTTTGTTATCTCTACAGACTAGACATAACAATTCTCAGGTTTCATTCATTGGACCTGAGCTGGACCAATGAAGAAATAAGGATTCCAGCCAAAAAAAAGTCCAAGCTCAGACTGGCTGTCATTTCTGTTACACAGATGAAAGAAGACGCTGATCTTCAGAAAGAAAGAAAGGCAATGCTCAGGAGACTGATTGCTGCCCGTCTGAGTCATCTGACCCAGCTGCACAGTCGCAATCCTGCACGGCTCCTTCGGCTTCTGCTGACCTAAAGGAGCTCTGCCACTTGCACCAGAAGCGCTGTGATTCAATCATATTTGCATTGTGGAGCATGAATTCTCCTCACAATGCAGAAGGACAGGCCAATGAAAGAAGAGAACAGAAGCTAACAAGGCTAGTCATGAGCTCATTGGAAGGATCCAGGAGTTAGAAGCTGAGTGTGCCTGGATATGAGCTGAGCTATGCACGTGGGTCATAGGAAGTAGCGCATAGATGTCTGTGTCCCAGATCCGCTCCCACCTCTGTGTCTGCCTCCAGTGTTCAGCCTAAGTGCCTAGGAGGAGAGTCCCATACTGCACTTCCCTTGCCCTCACGATGCCTGCTGTGCCGCCTCTGGTGCTGGAACACAGCGGCATTCAGTGTCTGTTGACTTGATGCACAATAGTTTGTTTTGATTGCTCGAAATAACACATCTTGTCAAACGGAACAATCAGAATACCATTGTATAGAACCACATTTTTAGACAAAGAACTGGAAGGATGCTTTCCCACTGTAATCTTGTTTGACTTTAAAGGAACTAAATCCTAATAAAAGATCATTCTCTTCCTGATAGGAAGAAATAAGTAGCATATAGGACCCAGAAAAATAAATATTCTTTTCATTTATAAATATATGTGAATCTGAAACTGCTCTGCAAATATCAGTACACAATACTCGAAAGATGTCTGTCTTTTGAAAGATAAACATCCAAACACATATCCTGACTCAAAAAAAAGACAAACTAATCAAAGCCAAGAATGGAGTCTTAGAAACTGCTCCTGCTGTTGAATGTAAATATGTGTTTTAAATATAACTATGAAGCTTGGGAGAAATTAATTCCTCCTCTCTACAAAAACTGTTTTCATTGACCATATGGTATTATTATCTTCATATATCCATAATATGTAATTATATGTAATTATTATATAATTATTATAATATGTACTATAAATCTAATATATTTATGTAAATATTGCTCATATTGTAAATATGTAAAATTGCACATATTAGAAAGTGCAGATGTGGTCATCATATTTTAATTAGATACTTTAAAACTTGCCCTAACAAATTCTATTGTTAAGCCTATGGTCCTCAAAGACTGCCAGGAGCTGGACCATATATGCAAGTGCAAAGAGCTTTATTTGGGCTTAAGCTCAGTCTCTCTATCCACTAACACAGTGGATCAGAAAGGAGAGCCCCGAGCAGCTACATAGCAGGGTTTTTATTGGGGCTTGAGCAAGAACCCGGATTTCCCAGCTTAGCAGTTACAGGAGTGGGTGACTTTCAGCAAGTACAAGCATGTTACAAAGTGATTGGCTAACTAACATAGCTAACATTGAGTGAGCAATCTATAGACTTCAGGAATGTCAGGTCGGTGGGCTGCGCAGCACAGATGCCCCACTCTGAGATACGATACCTTCCCATTCTAGTGGTTACCTCCAGGCTATTCCTGGAAATTTTATGGTTTTATTCCTGGAATTGATGACCTATGGCCTGGGACTGATGACTTTTTTTTGGGGAGGGCAAGGGGGTTCAGGCCTGGTCCTCTCACAATTGCTACTAGTTATAAACAACAACAACAAAATGGCCAAGCAGTTTTTATTAATCTTAACAAAAGAAAAAATTAACCACATTTCACGCATAGCTATCTGTGTTTATTCACAGACCTTTGGACATTAATCAAAGAGGAATAAACCTAAGAAGAAACCCTGTGTGAAAATGTAGGCCACACTTTGTAAAAATGTGATCTGAGAGACAAAAAACAAACAAACAAACAAACAAACAAAAAAACCTGCCAACCACAATGCCCATGGGTACATTTTTTGGAGTTAAGAATATGTCTAGGGGAGGTCTATTAAAATGCAGGCATGCATACTGGGTACTGTGGAATTGCTCAAGAGGTGATGCCAGAAGATTATGACTTCGAGGCCAGCCTGGACGACACAGCAAGACAAAAATGTAGACATCAAGGCTGGCCGTGGTAGCACACACCTTTAATCCCAACACTTGGGAGGCAAAAGCAGGAGACGTTCTGTAAATTCTAGCTCTATCTGGCTTACAGAATAGCCAGGGGTGAAGAGAAAGACCCTGTCTCGGAAAAAAAGCTGGTATCGACATCACTAAGAAGCGGTAACCTGTTGACCTGGTGACACTCACAAACAACGCTGTGTATCGTTGGTTGGTTTTAGTAGCTTCCTGTCAACTGATAGGGAGCCATGACTTGGCCCTCTCAGCCCTCCCCTCTCTTCTCAACCTCATTTCTTGCCATTCCCCTGCTCCCTAGAGGCCAACACCCTCCATCCACAGTGGGTACAGAGGAGTGAGCTCCTGCAGGGTGTCCTTTTATCACTCCTGCCCCCCCACCGAGCTGCCCCCCCTGCCCCCACCCTGCCCCACCCTTCCAGGCTGCCCCCAGAACAGCAAAACAAGCTCCCACCCTCTGCTGCTTCGTGTACTTGACCGTATACAGAACATGAGTTCCTTGCTGGAAGAGCCCTGGGCGTGTTGTTTCTCCCCTGACGTTAACACAGTGCCAAGCATATTGCCAAAAGGCAAGAATAAATACCTGCTAATAGGGTGGGTGAATGTTTAACACATCCGGAAGTTATTTGGGCGATATATGTCAAAATATTCACAAAGAAGAGGCAAACAATTTTAGGGATTTATCTTAAGGACATATCTAGGAATGTACAAATTCATGCACAATTTTTTTCACAGGCTTGCTTATAAAAAGTGTAACCAGAAATTACCTGATTGTCCAGAAGTATATATTAGATATATAAAGTATCTAACAGATGACATTAAAAAATACTTTGTGTCATAACAAAATGACCATGATTGAAAAGTTCAGATTAAAAAATTAGAGTTTACCTTCCCCAGGTGCTGGGGACTGAACTCAGGGTTTTGCATTTGCTGAGAAAATATCCTACTGCTAAGCTAAATCCCCAACCCTATATTTAGTCGTAAGTAAAAAGGGCAGGGAAGGGTGTCTATAGAGAAGAATCTCAATTTTACAAAAATGAAAAGGCATAGGCCCATCTCCTAAAATCCCCACCAACTACCCACAGGGCTCTGAGCTGGAGCCAAGCTGCAAAGCATGGACTTTGGGGGGAACATTTAAAATTCACACCATTAGACAGTTCTCCAGAGGTGCGTAACTTCTGAGATAAATAAATTTATTCTTAAACTCAGATGAAAGGCGGCAGTGAGAACTGTTGGCAAGCAAGAAGAGAAATGGATAAAGGCATACACAAGAGACAAGGCAGGGTGGGCACCACAGAGGAGGGGGAAAGTAAAGAGACGAGGCGGCCCCTAAGATAGACGTCGAGTGCCTGTCTATTCAGCAAATACTCACTGAGAACAGTAGGCCTGGTGGCTTGTTACGCCTCAGAGTAGCTAAGATGAACAAAATGTGTTGTGGCCTGCTTTTCACTACAGGGAGGCAGGCAGGGAGGAAAACATACCAGGACCCCGAGGTACAGTTATGGACATGTTCTAAGAACACAGACAAGGAGCGTGTAGGCCAGGTGAAATGAGGGTGGCCAGGAAACGCTTCGGAAAGAAGACGACTTTGTGTTGAATCCCGAAGGACAAAATCCAGAACTCTAGAGAAGTGAGAAAAAATAAGCACAAAATCACAACGTTACTAGGAAGCTTTCAGCTGCATATGGTCCTTACCAGGGCCTCAGGGATTGCCCAGACGGGAAATGTCACTTTCTCTAGGTTCTTTTTAAGTATGGTTGCCAAATAGCAAGTTTGCAAACTTTCATGAATACATTTTTATTGTGTAGGTCCAGGCACAATTAACATTTATCAGCTGAGGCACATGTCTCATGGGAACAAGTAAGCTTTTTCTCCGTCCCTGGGAGCACCAGCACACATGTCTGCAGCTGGACGGGAGCACCAAGGACGGAAGAGCTGCAGGTTCACAGCAGCCAGTTTCATGGTGCAACGAAGGGACTCAGACCTGATTTCACATCTTGGTACCTTATATCTTCCCTATATTACTAACTTTAGGTCTCAGTCTTCCACTCTTGCACACTCTCAAGCCTAAACTGGGGCCTTTCCCCGTCCCAATCAACTGAACAGTCAAGATCTTTGTTCTTAGTGGGGGACAGAAATGGGCAGTTGACTTGCTAAGTACCTTGACCGTCAGTGGGCAATTGGGAGGTCACAGATACAGAGAAAAAGAACATAAGGAGAGGACGCTGGTGAAGGGGAGGAATAATTGATAGGTCATCTCCCCCCACAAAATGAGCTAATTCGAGACACTTTACAGTATCTAAATGCAGGTTTATTGGAAGCGTCTCTCAGGGGGTCCATAGTCCCAGGGACCAGGGTCAGGTGGCTGGAGAGCCCCCAAAAGAGCAAGACACGGAAACCAAACATCTGGATTACCTAGTGAAGAGCCTCTGGAGGAGGGGCAGCCTCCCCCGGCCACTCCCACCTCACCCCTCCTCACCCCCACTCCCACCTCACCCCCACCCCACTCTGCCCCCACCCCGGACTGGAAAGCTCAGGGCAGGTACAGGTAGGGACTGAGGCATGCTGATAGAACCTGGCTAAAAAGCCACTTCAACCAGTTGTCCAGGTCCGAAACCCAGCAATAATCAAGTGCTTTCTGGGCTAAGCAGAGACTAGACGCTGTCTCCGTTAACTCGTTTCACAGTCTAGTGTTTCCAGGCTGGGGTTTCCTGCAGGAGGGAGTCGTCTGGGCGGCACCTCAGCGAGGCGTGTTTACCAGCACAGCGAGCAGCATCTGATCCCAACGTTGAAACAGCAACGAAGACAGAGAAACATGAACACAGAGAGACCACCACGCCTCTCGCCCTGCTTCAGTCACCCAGCAGGCATCTTCAGGCCCAACGGAGAAGCAGCTCTTCCGACAAAAGCAGCCTTTAAGTCCCGGAAAAGTGGCTAGGCAGCTGGTACCGCCAGGATCCAGGATTTTCCTTTCTCTCCATTTGTTTGTTTGTTTGTTTGTTTTTGGTTGTTGTTCTTTTTTTCGAGACAGGGTTTCTCTGTGTAGCCTTGGCCATCCTGAACTCACTTTGTAGACTAGGCTGGCCTTGAACTCAGATTCGCATGCCTCTGCCTCCCAGAGTGCTAGGATTACAGGCATGTGCCACTGTACTGGCCTCTCTCTCTCTCTCTCTCTCTCTCTCTCTCTCTCTCTCTCTCTCAAATTCACTTTGGGGAGAGGAGAGGAGTGTGATACCACACTCTCGGGGAATAGGTAACGCGGACCATTAGTGGGTGTCGCTGCATGAAGATGAAGAGTTGAGCCCCCCTAGCCAAAGTAATGAGACCCTGTCTCATAAGTAAATGAACGCTTGTGGCAGATAGGAGGGTACGGGCCAAACTGTGCTGTCATGACACGGTTTCTCACAAGGTGGCCCAGAGCTGCCTTTACACCGAAGCATGGGCGGAGATGGAGAATCTGCAGCTACTGCCTGTGTTCTCCAGAATCCCAAGACCTCATGTGGACCGCTAACAACTTACAAAATGATGGCTATAAACACGAACTGAATTAATATTTAGTAAATAAAAAAGTGATAAAATATTTATGTTGTTTGCCAAAAGGGCCTCGAGGCTTTTTTTTTTTCTGCTTCCAAGTCTAAGCCTTAATCTAAAAATCTAAATCCTGAATGTGCTTTTAAAACCTTATTTTGAATAATTCAGAAGCTTTGGAACAACCCATAATACCAGTCTACTAGTGTAAAAGCTGGAGAAGCTTTCTCATAGACTAATATAGTAAAATTGATTCAGTTAGCTTCCAGGAGGGATAATCTATATTACTACTCCATAATAAGTATGTGGTTGAGAGACAGCCACTGACTGAATTTATGCCTATCACTGTTGCTCACTGTGCCTAAGACCCTTAGGCTGTGTCTGCCTGACCAGGACTTGGCCTTCCCAAGCCTAGTGATGTTGGCGGGACTAGGAACCAACACCAAGTGTGTCCTTCCCCCAAGCCCGCTGGATGAGCACATCCAGGCTGGACAGCCTTCCTGGAACTGATGTATGCACACATACATAAGCGTTCACAGATATAGATATGTACAATATTATTATATTCATTAACTGTTAATACACACTTATATATTTCCCCTGACATTGGGCCGATGTATGCCTGGAATTCCTTCAGGGTCAACATGTCCAGTTGCATGTATAGAATATGGGAGAGCAGAGGTCAACTCAAATTGGAGAGCAAAGAGGATACAAAGAAATGGAAAGTGGGGGGGGGGGGAGAAGGGAGGACACCACCTACTCCAAAAGCTGTTGAGCAAAGTCCAAATGCGGCTCCCGTCTCCCTCCAGCACGTTGCTCAGCACGTTTCCTCTGCCAGGTAAGCTGCTTAGGGTAAGCATTAATGCCGGGCAATCAAGAGCACAAGCACCCGCCCGTGCACTCCTTCTAGATTTCTGTTCTGTTTAAAGCTGCAAGAAAAACGCTCCTACCCGCAGTCATGGAGTAGGAAGGGGGGAAAGATAAAAAAGGGAGATGCCAGCTGACCTGGGGTATGTGTCTGTGTGTCTGCCTGAATGCATGTGTACACATTCATTTATCTGTTGAGACGTGTGCATGCGTTTTGTAAAGACCAGAGACTGACACCAGGTGACTTCCTCAGTTGCTTACTGCGTTGTTTTTGAAATGGGTCTTTTACTGGACCTGGAATTCAACAGTGTGCTAGACTAGCTGGGCAGCAAGCCTCTGGGATCCTTCTCTCTCTGCCCTAGCGACATTGCGGGTACAGACACCTGCCAGCATACCCACATTTTATGTGGGTGCTGGGGACCTGAGCTTAGGTCCTCGTGTTCACACCACAAACAAAGTTTACTGACTGAGCCATGTCATTGTCCCCTTATTCTTCTTTCCTTCCTTCCTTCCTTCCTTCCTTCCTTCCTTCCTTCCTTCCTTCCTTCCTTTCTTCTTTCCTTCCTTCCTCCCTTCTTTCCCTTCCTTCTCGGTAAACCAGTGAATGTAAGCTAGGATTTTTTACAGGAGCGTGGACAACACCCCTACCTACATTGATGAACAGATGGCTCTCGACCCGAAACCATTAACTGCCTGCAGAGCCTGAGGAAGAGGTGGAGCCTTGTGAGTTACTCCTACCTCAATGAGGGGATGTTGATAGGCCCCATCTTGTTCAGGACTTGTACAGGAAGTCTTTGTTACTGGGAGCTCAAGAAGGCAAGGGCTATGGCATGCCCGGAAGACAGAGCCCCACAGCACTCTACCCCCTCCCCCGCACTGGCTCTTCCATCTTTCCAGCCCATCTTCCGTGATGTTCCCTGAACCTTGAGGAGGTAATACAGATATTCCATTTAGGACAAAGCATTTAACAGCCACTTATTCTCAGCACTAATTAAGTATGAGTCCTATACTAACCACCATCCGATACGAAAAGCTCTGACCAAGGCTGACAGCAATATTAATAATCCATGAGCACAGACATAAGTATTTAGAAGACAATTTAACAGATGCATCGTACCCATTTAGCAATCAACAGCAGTAGCTGCACGCTAGGGCCTGTGACCCCACCGCCCCCATCACTGGCTTTCACCCAGGTACGTAGTGTGTGAAGTCTCCACTGTGAAGCCAGACTCAAATAGCTGGTTAGCATCATAGCAGTCAGGCCCATGCTCCCCCAATGGGCACACCATGGTAGTGAAGTAAACATGGTCTACAGCCCATTCGGACTGCTGAGGACCATTCTCACCCTTCCTGCACTGTGAAAACTAGACAGCTGGCAAGAGTCCAGTAAACTCTGCTTGATTTACCCATGACCTGCAAGAAAAAAATCACGTGGTATCGTTAGCAATAGAATGTTACCAACTAGTTCTAGAGCAACAAACAGTAGTGGCAATAGCCCATGTTTTCTTGGTGGCCTCTGAGGCACCTATTCTTCTTAATTACTTGGAGGAGCTAAGAATGGTGGCACCTGTTTATAATCCTAGCATTCAGGAGGCAGAGGCAGGAGTACCAGGAGTTTAAGGCCAACCTGAGCTACACGAGCCTCTTTATCAAAAAGCAAACAAAGCCATTTTAAAAAGCATTTCTAGAAACTGAACAGAGATCCGCTGTGGTCATAACTCAGCCATCTGGACAGGCACAACTGGGCAAGCCCAACTGCAAGGACACGTGGGGAGGTGAGGCTCCCACCAGTCACATTCCCGCCCAAGGCTCTCCTACTAGGAGGGGTGACATAGATATGAGGCGGCAAAGACAGAGTTTATCTTGTGACCCTATAAATCAGCTCATTTATGAAAAGCACCTTAAACTTAAGATGAAAATGTTTGTATTTGATTACCTAATGCTTCTTTCGTCAATTTGTTCTAAAATACGTCAAAATATGAAATATTTATAATAACCAAGATATATCCAGCAAAAGCTGAAAAGCAGGAAGAAGAGCTGTGAAATGCCAGTTCCTAAACAAGGCACAGCCATTGCAGTCATGAAACTCATAGCAGCTGTAGGTGCTGCATTGAGCCTGGCAGTAGCTACATAGGGTTAGAGTGCAGGCTGAGGGGACCAGCCCTACCCTCACCACTGAACTACTGATAGCTGTCTGCTTAGGGGGAGGAGAATGCATTACTACTTGTGGCCTCACCAAGCTCAAATGGAGACCTTATGGCCTTGGTTAAATCAAGTGGGTCACAAAATAAGGTGAAAAGTCATGAATCTTGGGAAAATACTGGTAGGGTCGAGGGGAAGATAATAAATTCCTATTACATAGGGATAGAAAAGAGATAAGAGAGGGTTGGAGGTAAGTGGTTGAGATGTGTTATATAACATGAATGCAACTGTCAAAGAACTAAATTAATAACCAAAGGAAGATAACTGGAGGCTGGGAATATAGCTCAGTGGTGGAGCTAAGAACCCTGGGTTCCAGTTTACTCTGGACTCCTGCATTTCCCTGAACTAATAATGTTTAAGTGATCACATCCATGACCGAACACTTAGAGGTCTCCAAGCACTCTAAGCTGGCCTGTCTACTTTCTAATTTCTAAACAACCTGTCATTCAGCTCCTGCAACAGAGGTATGACATGTCTCTGACTCCAGAAGCAAGCACAGACACCATTCCTCATCCAGCAGAAGGCCACTGAGATACCACAGTGACATACAGCACAAGCCAAGACAATGGGCTGTATTGTAAGAGGAATTTTTATTCGCCTGCTTCGGCCTACAATGGTTTCAGCCTCTGAGACTTAATACGCTCAGCCTTTCTTGTTCTTACTGAGCTCTGGCTGGCTGGCTCCAGCTCCTCTCCCAGCTGACTTATTCGATCTGGCTTCTCTCTCAGCCCCTGAATTGCTCTGCTTGGCCTCCAACTAACTCCAGCAATCTTGTCTAATCTTCTGGCTTCTTCTCATTCTCTGGCATGTTTGTAATCCAGACAGACCACACAGACCTAGAAGGTCTTTGTATGTGATCACTTGCCAGAGCAGCCATGTTCTAAACTAACATTCCTCTACACTGTATGCTGAAAAAAAATTATTTTAGCTTGACTCTGACACGGAACCAAGAGTTCCAACTTTCTCTCATCTACTTGACACCTTCCCACAGTTAACATGTGCGCTGGATAAAAAATAAAATGCATCTCCTATGTAGATGCATTCAAGAAACTATTCTATGTTTAGATATAACTTTTAATGCCCCAAAGTAGATACAAATGTAATTACAAGTACATAAATAAATAGATAAACTGTAGAAAGGAGGGAAGGTGGGAAGGAAGGAACAAAGGAGGAAGGGAGAGAAGAAAGAAAGGAAAGAGGGAGGGAAGGAAGAAAATAAGGGAGGAGGGAAGGAAGGAAGAAGACAGAAGGAAAGGGCAGTGTGGACATTCTAGTTGGTGGCATGAACCTGGGAACTTGGGGTCTAAAGATGAGTTGGACTAAAGTCTTATGCAATAGTCAACTTTATTCAGAGCATCAGACAATTCTTACTCTGAGGGTTAAAAAGAATCACATGAGTAAGGTGTTCAGTCACAAGGACAAACCACATGTGGCAAAAACGTTTTTTCCATAAGGGTGGATGCATAACAGCAGTTGAAGCAAATCGCTCCTGTCCACTACACCTGAGAGGAGCGTGAAAACACATTCAAAGAACAATTGTGTTTCGAAGAAACTGAGGTCACAGGACTCTTGTCTTGTTTCCATGGAGTGTTCTCACAAGCACTCAGAAGTCCCCTCGTGTGGCTCCATTCCTGGACTGTGTTCTAACAGGAGGTGGAGAGAAGAAGAGGGAGGGGAGGGGAAGGCAGTGAAGGGAAAGGAAGTAGATGGGAGGGAATTGGAGGGGAGTAGAGGGGATGAGAATGAAGAAAACAGGAGGAGGAGGGAAGAGAACAGAAGGGAATGGAAGGGAAAGGAAGGGAATGGGAAGGAACGCAAGGGAATGGAAGAGAAGGGGAAAGAAAGGAAAGGGCAGATAACTAACAAAAACTGGTCCAGCAATGAAGCTCAGTAGTAGAGTATCTGCAAAACATGTGCAAAGTCCTAGCTTCAGTCTCCACCATCACCAAAAAAGTGAGTCCATTTCATATACACTAAAGTTATATGCACATCAAATACTACAAAGGAGAAACAGGATGGTAGCACATGCCTATAGTCTCAGCAACTAGAAGATGGAGGCAGGAAGATCAAGAGTTCTAGGCCAGCCTCAGCTATAGAGCAAGTTGAAGGTTAGCCTAGCCACATGAGACCCAATCTAAAAACAAAAACAAAACAGAACAGAACAAAACAGAGCTATTTTATAAAATTACAGAGAGGAAATAAATGCATGACAGTGCACGCCTGTAATCCCAGTATTTGAGAGGTGGAGACACGGGGGTCAAGAGGTCAGGGTTATGCTATCTACATAACAAATTCAAGACCAGACTGCGCTACTTGACACCTGTCTCCATCATTACACCAAAATGCTGCCAGTGCGTTTGACTACTGGAACTGTAATTTGTTTTCCTCCTTTTCTCCAACTTATAATCCTAATTATTTCCCTCACTTTAATAAATTACTAAAGTAAGACATGTTAAATCATTAGCATTGGCTTGTATCCTTCTTTAAAACAGCACTCAAATTTATTCACATTCTCCATAAAATTGCACCATTCTAATCGGTTTTTCATTGCTTAGCACGACACTAGGATCAGAATGGTACCTAGTGTTTGTTGGTAGATTATTTTAATTAGTATTAAAATAAAGTTACCAATATCAAGGTTCTCCAGAAACACTGAATTGATAGGATGTATAAATAGATGAATAGCTGCATAGACAGGAGTTATTTCCAGGATTAGGAGGCAGGTGAATTAAGACTCTGAAGAGGTAACGCCATAGTCCACATTTTAAGATCAACATGCTGAGGCAGAGTCACGAAAAGGTGATGTTGGTTCAAAGGCACACATGCTCATGATGTGGGAGCCAGGGGGATGCATTCCAGGGTGCACATATGGAGGCCAGAGAACAAATCTGTGGACTTGGTTCTCTCCTTCCACCTTTACGTGGGTTCCAGGGCTCAAACTCCGGATGCCAGGCTTTCAACAGGAAGCCCTACCATCTGAGCGATCTCAATAACCCAGCCAACTCCTTCTGAAGAAAACATTCACGTGCAAACAGTCTAGCACCTCCCTACTTCCTTGCATTAAGCACATTTTGCAGCATTTATCTGTTGAAATAATATATTTTATGTTTTTCTTACAACTAAAGCAGTCAGTATGTTCTTGAATACAAGGCAGTCAGGGAACTTTTGAACCGTGTTGGGTTATTGAAGACTGGGAGAGTCCCAGAGATGCTCTTCATGCAACCTGAAGCAAGGGGTGATGGGATGAAATGAGACATTAGGAGGCAGCGGGGGGGGGGTGTTATGAAGTGTAGTGGAAGTTTTGTTTCTTTAACAAATCAGTTATGTTATGTAAGCATGATTTTGTTTTAATCCCAAGTGTGGATCTTTGTCCACAGCTGATAACTGCCTCGTGTCGAGGCATGTGGCCTTTGCCAGCTGGAGTTAGTTGAATTCTGAGGACTTTGAGGGGTATAAATATGAGAACCCAGACAGAAAGAAGGCTCAGCAGCTTGGAGGAGACAGAACTGCTTGCTGTGTTTGCTGGTTACCTGGACTACTTGATATCCTGTATCCTTGTATCTATGCCACAGATATCCTGGGCCAATAGGCTGAAGATTGGATCCCCCTACAACACAGAGAAACCTCTGATGACTGTCCAGGCGGCAGCAGCCTTCCTCTTTCTATCCTGTGCCGTCCCCTTCACTCTCCAAAGTCCTCAGAATTCAATTATCTCCAGCTGGCAAAGACCATGCTCCTGCACGAGGCAATTAACAGCTGTGGACAAAGGAAAGGACAAACCAAAATCAACACTTGGGATTAAAACAAAAAAAAAAAAACATGTTTACATAACATAAATGAGTTTTTAAAGACACCAAAACTTCCACTGCAATAAAATGATGGTTTGAGGGTCAAATCGACAAGGGGTTATTAATTGTGATGTGATGGTAGACCTTATGACTTCATGGGATGGAGAGTTGCCATGGAAACAGACTCTTAGCAAGACTTTGAGGAAGCTTCTAGATTGAGCTCATGAAGAGAAGAAGACTTAACTGGGAATGTGGATGGCCCCACTCCCTCCAGTAGGGTCCTGGGCTGAATACAGAGGAGAAAAGGAGCTAGTGTCAGTATTGCTCTCTGCTTCCTGACTGTGGATGCAATCTGATCAAACACTTCACGCTCAGGCTGCTATCACTCCCCTGTAGTGGTCTGTCAGAATAAACCTTTTCTAAAAAGTTCCAAAGACATTTTCTAACTAAAGAAAGATAAAGGTTCAAGTAGTTAGGCCCTGGGGATAGTGACTCATGCCTTTAATCCCAGGCAGGCAGATCTCTGTAAATTCAAGGCCAGCCTGGTCTACAGAGAGAGTTCCAGGAAAGCCAGGCTGTAGCACAGAGAAACCCTGTCTCTAAAAACAAAAACAAACAAACAGAAAACAAAGAGTTCAAGGAACTGAGTCTTCATAAATTCACATACTGATTAGCTTAAGATGAAATGAACTTGCAAATAGTTAGAATTCTCATCACTTTTAGCACCTCTATATATTTATGATATTAAGTATTTAATCATCAAATGCACTTACTGTGAAGTATAGGGAAATTGCTTTGTGTTTGTTTTCAACTAAGTGCCACTGTCCCCACCTTTCAAATCTTGAGCATTTAACTCTGTCTTCAGTCATCCAATTACACAGGTTGAGATTTTGTATTTGCTCTTTAGTCAAAGGCACAGATTAGACCAAACTATAATTTAGCCAATCAGCCATGCAATATGTTCCTGTCTTTTTAGAGAAGCCACAGTCTATTACATTATTTCCACAGGATCCAACCAGCACTGTGTGCTAATGCCACCCTTGGAGCTATATTCCACAATCAGCACATTTCATTGCTAGCATTTAAATCACCTGTTGTATTTATGAAATTTTGCAAATCCTTTCTTGTTTCTCCCTCTAGTGGTCAGTAACTTTCATTAAAATGGAAAAACCATGTACACTCAATTTTATCATAAATAAATGTGGACCATGTCTGAAGTTATGTCTAATAATCTGGAAGCTGATTTATTTAGGTGCCATACATACCCTCTCGTCTAATCCTCTTTGTTGTTATATTAGTAATTGTTTAGGCATATGCTACATCATTAATTCCTTGCTCAGAAAAATATTGCTTTAGGGGCTGGAGAGGTGGACCAGCAGTTTGGAGCATGTTTTACTCTTGCAGAGGACCCGGGTTCCATTCCCAGCAGCCACATAGTAACTCACAACCGTCAATAACTTTAGTTCCAGGCTATCTGATGCCCTCTTCTGACCTCCAAGGGCACCAGGCATACATGTGGTACACAAATGTACATTGGAGGTAAAACATTCATACGCATAAAATGATATACATATATATATAAAAAAATTAATGTGGCTTTCATGCCTACATGAGACTCTGGCAAAAAGAAAATGAATGTTTTCCTTAATTGGGTAATTCTTAATTCTCCCTCCACCTTCCACTTAATTTAATTGGTGTTGGTTCTCGGCTCTTATGTAATAATCCTCTTTCAACTTCTGGTTTTATTGCCTATTAACACTTATGAAAAATTGTTTAAATTTTTAGAAGTAAAATTAAAAATTCCATGATGGTTCATCAAATAGTGAGATGGTCAGGAATGAAGATACTGAGGGAGTGCTGAGGGTCTGTGACATGTTCTGGCTGCATAAGTGATGACCAAGCGCCTCTGCATGGAAGACCGTTTTAATCTTATCTGTTAAACATGGTAAGCAGAGAATCATCTCAAAAACAAAAACATGAAACTCGGGAAATAAAGATTGGCATGCTTTGCCAAGATCAAAACACAGTACTTTTGTTTAAGAATTGGAAAGATGATCGTATTAAGGGCAGAATGAGTGTCTTAGTTTGCCTTCTATTGCTGTGATAAAACACTATGACAAAAAGCAACCTGGGAAGGAAAGGGCTTCTTTCAGTTTTTGTCTTGAAATTCCCCAAATCACACTCCAGTGCTGAGTGAACGCAGGCCAGGAACCTGGATGCAGGGACTGAAGCAGAGACCACATGCTCTTACTGGCTTGTTCTGGGTGGCCTGCTCAGCCTGCTTTCTTATATCACCAGGACCACAGACCCCTTCCCCACTGCAGGCTTGGCCCCCACATAAATCATTAATCAAGAAAATGTCCTGCAGGCAATCTTACAGACACCTTCTCTCAATTGTTACACCCCTTTCTCAGATAATTCTAGCTTGTGTTAAGTCAAAACACACACATATGCACATACACACACTCACACACACACAAAACCAGAACGGTGATCTTCCAATTTGTCATCCCTTCTAAGACCAAAGAGGACATCATTAACAACAATGTATAGTGTGATCACTCTAATAATATCTGATTATGAAAATAATAATTTATGTGCTTTATTAAGAAATAAAGCAAATTACAGTAGCTCCTTTATTAAGGAAGCTATGACAAATCACAGACACATTTACTTCCTGTAGGTTGAGGTTTGTTCAGGGACCAGTGAAGAACTGAGGACCTACCTAAATTCTTCAGATTCTTCCAATAGGGTGACAAGGTTGTTTCTGTTTTTGTTTCTGTGGGGACTTGCAAGTTTTAAAATTGAAATTCAGGTATTTAGGAACCCATCAGCCCCAGGACAACTAGTCACCCTTGACACATAAGTAATGTGAGGACTCACAGCAGTCCTCTGTATTTCACCAAAACTAACCCTGCTCTTCCCTGACTCACTTCTGGCCCAGCTCACCAGCCCCGATGGCCAGGGCAGTGCCTTCACCCCAAGCCCACAGTGACCGTAAACTCATGGCCACAGAACAGTCTGCCCCCTCCACTGTTTCTCTTTCCCATCTGTCAGTCACAAAGAGTTCACCAAGTCCACAGCCCCTGCCTGGGCTTTGTTTTGGCACAGGAAGATGCCAGCATCTTTACGATCTATAACAGACATTTATAGATTTCATTTTTAGTTTGAGGCTTCCTCTCTTACTAGACATTTAGGAAGAAAAAAAAAAAAAAAACAGTGACTACATCCTCAAAACCTAACTGAGTTGTTAAAGAAACCAAAACTTCCGCTACAGACACGGCCATTCAAGAAGTGGCTAAGATCAAGTTTCTAAACAATAAAATGCAATATAATTAATATGGCTCTAAAGCCTTAGATGACTTGACCCTATGAGCCATACACCTGTAATCTCTTCCCTCCCATCTGTACTGAGCATCTCTCCATTCTCAAACATAGCTGGGGCCTTGCCACAGGGTATTTTGTTGGCCAGGAAGTACCTCTGCCATTTGTAAAGTATCTGACATCGCACATAAACATGGGTCCTATTGACTGACAAACAATGCTCAAGGTAAGAGTCTGGGGAGCATGAGTGAGATAAACATGAGGGTCCTGAGGAGCCTGAAGTGGCCTCAACCTACAATTAACACAAAAGCACCGGGCTATTAGCCACACCCACACCTAGCCTTCTGGGAGGAAAACAGAGACAGCTCGAGGGTCTAACACTCCTGCTGGGAGCACAAGAACCTCTGTGCCTCCCACACCATCTCTTCAGCTCTCTTTTCCTGTGGGATCACCTGGAGTCCCATGTCTTAGATCTAGACAGCAGGCCTTGTGTTTCTCTAAAGTGCTTCAATATTCTGCTTCCTACCATGACAGAATCTGTTTCCACCATCAGCTTTGCAGACCGCTCACCCGCCTGCTCTCCAGTAACTATGGTGATGTCACAGACACAGGATTTCTGGTCCTGCTGTATCACTCACTGCTGTAAGTAGGGCTCTGACATCCAGCAGTGAGTTTTTGAATTCAAATTCGGCATGGTTATATATTAAGGAGTGAGCTGCCTTAATCTTTGATCTGGCTTAATTTTATTTTATGTATATGAGTGTTTTTATCGTTTGCATGCCTGTGCATCGCTGGCATGCCTGTTCTCTCAAAGCCAGAAAAAGGTGTGGGATGTCCTACGGCTGGAGTTACAGATGGCTGTGAGTCACAGTTGAATTGAACCTGGGCCCTCTGGAAGAGCAGTGCCTGCTGCTCTCCTGCCCCCTTGCCTTAGTTCTTATACTGTCTCTGTAAACCAACAGTTAGAAGGTCATAGATGGTCACCCCTCTCGTTGGCAGTGTGAGCCTGGAAGAGCTGGCTCTGAAAACGAGGTGGACTAGCTAAAGTTTCATGCACTAGCCAACTTCATCAGAGCGTCAGACAAGTTATATTATGAGGGTTAAGCAAGGGCATATGAGCAAAGGCCACATAGGTTAGGATTTACAGTCTGAGGACAAAAATCAGGAGGCTCAGGTTTCAAGGTCATCCTTGACTACATCTCAAATTTGAGGCCAGACTGGGCTGTCTAAGACCCTGTCTCAACAAAACAGAACAAAGGAGGAAAAAAAAAAAAAAGATTTGCCTTATAGAATTTATGAAAAAAATCAAAGAAAATATTTTTATAATAATTTTTATTTTTTTATTTTAATCACAGGTTATTTACTTTGTATCCCATCCCTCATTCCCTCCCAATCCCACCATCCCTCCCTCATCTCCTCCCTGCCCCTTTCCAAGCTCCTCCTCCCTTTCCATCTGACCCTAGCCTATCAGGTATCTTCAGGACTGGCTGCAAAGTCCTCTTCTGTGGCCTAGCAGGGCTGCTCCTCTCTCGGGGGTGGGGGTGGGGGGGGTTGGGGGGGTGGGGGTAGTGAAGCTCAATGAGCCAGACATTGAGTTCATGTCAGAAGACTGTCAATACTCTCTTATTTTTTCATTTCTTTCTCTCCTATTTTACTTCTGTATCGATTCTGCCATTTCTAGCCACTCCCACCTTCAGTATAGGCCTTAGGGTGGGCCTTTGGAACTGTCTTGTGCAAAGTCTTCAGCCAGCACTTGTCTGTGAGCATGCTTGCCTCTGTTTTCTTCCTCTCCGCCATCAGTGTTGGTCATTATCTTCTCACTCTTCACCCAGAAGAGTGGTCCCAGAAGCACCGAAACCCACACTGGGCTTCCTGAACTGTCTTAGGAATCTGGATTTCTGCCATTACCCTCAGCATGCCCTATTTGGTTTTCAGGGAGACATGTGATGACCATAAAGGGATAATGGTATGCCAAAATAACCACAGTGGTCTACTACCAGGACAGCAAAGGGAAGCAGGCATCAAGACAATGGATTCACACAGCCTGTGTCATAGGCTGTTCTTGCTGGGTTTCCTTCTGTGCTTCCTCCTCCTCATCTTTCCCTACAAAAGAGTAGCCGCCAAGATGGAAGAGAAGGGACTCTTTAAATCCAGCAAGCCCTTCAAAGTCACCCTGACTGTTGCCGTTCTGCTCTGGATGCTGGGTGTCTCGCTGTGGACATGGAGGCGTGGTCCTCACTAAGAACCAATCACTACTTTGGGGCTTACAGAGGTCACTGTTATTTTCAATACTGTCTTTTCTCCCATTCCCTATCTATTCACTGCGGAGAATTGCAAGGAATTCGAGAAATCTACTCCTGCTCTACTTCAGTCAACATTCAGTGAGGATTCTTCCACAGAAGGAACACAAACCCTAAACACGGAAACTGGAATTTAAATTCTGGATCCTTGGGCAGGAAAGATGGCTCAATGGTTAAGAATCCTTACAGCCAGGCACGGTGATGCACGCCTTTAATCACAGCACTCAGGAAGCAGAGACAGGTGAATCTCTGTGAGTTTGAGGCCAGCCTGGCCTACAAAGAGAGTCCAGGACAACCAGGGCTACACAGAGAAACCCTGTTTCAGAAAAAACAACAACAACAACAACAACAAAAAAAGACAAAAAAAACCTTGCTGCTCTTCAATTGGAAATTAGTTCCCAACACTCATATCTGTCTATAATCCCAAATTCCTGGGAATTTAGCATCTTCTTCTGCCTTCATGGGCACCCACATGCACACAGAAACACACACTCATACACAGAAATAATACAATTTATATGTTTAAAAATAAATTGTGGACTCTGTCAATTATACCAATAGAGTTATATCCTCTGACTTTGTATTCTATATACCCTATAGTTAAGCACCTTCTAGTCTGTTCTAATTAAATATGTAAAAATTAAAACAGTGCCAATAGGCTGGCAAGGTAACACAGTGGGTAAAGGCACTTGCTGGCAAGCCTGAGAATCTGAGTTTGATTCCTGGGACCCATCACACACACACAGGCATGCACGCACACAGTGAAATGTAACTTAAAATTTTAATTAAAAAACAGTAATAAAGCAAGCCCAAGGAAAGAAGCACCTGGCCCCGGTGGAAGTGTGGTTTGAGTCTTTCCTTTCTTTCTTTTTAAACTCTTCTTTATTTGTAGTGAAAAGGCCTGCAGCATAAAACCTGGCATTGTCACTATTTACTTTGTAAATGGCTGCATTTCATTTACAGTGTTACAAAACCATTACCACTATCTGTTGCCAAAAACTTTCTGTTTCTCCAAAGGGAATTCTGTGTTCCCTAAGTAACTTCTCTCCCTCCTCCTACCCCAGGCCCAGAACAGCTTGCCATTCTCTGAGCTCTCCTACTGCAGATGGACAGCACACCTAAGGAACTCATGTCTGTCCTCTTGTATTGGGCTCATTTCACTTAGCATAATGCTTCCAGTGCTCAGCTACATAATAAAGTCTTTCACAACTTCCTTCTCTTCTACGTCTGAATTATATTTCATTGTGCATAGATGCACATTTTAAAAATCTATTCTCATCTTTTGACTATTATAACTAATGCTACTTACAAACATTTGTGTGCGATTATCTGCACTTTTTTTTTTTCGTTTATTGCAGGTACATACCATAAGAGAGGAATTACTAGCTCCAGTGGTAATTCAGTGTTTAATCTTTTTAGGAATCATTTACAATTTATACCATGTTACATTCCCTCTTGAACTCTCAGAGAGTTTGTTTCTGCACACCATCATCACCACTCAGTAATCTCTGAAACTATTGTCCTCCGAGGTTGAAGCAGTCCGCACTTGATTCTTAACCTTTTCTTAAGGTTTGTTCATTTGCATTTTATGTGTAAGCATGTCTGCCTGCACTTATGTGAGTGCACCACACACGTGCAACTGTCTGTGGAAGGCAGGAGAGAGTGTCAGACCTCCAGGGCCTGGAGTGACAGACAGTTAGAAGCCACCATGCAGAGGGTGCAGACTGACTCAGGGAGATGCTTGAAACGTGTTCACAGAACTTAACCTAAACGTGACCACTTCGGGGAGCCAGGCTAACCAGCACCCGGTTGAGGAGACGAAAACGTGAGCCTGCCAACTCTCCAGAGCATCAGCTCTCAAACACAGAAAATTAGGCAATGATTCCTCTCCTTCTCTTCCCATGAAAACTAATTTACACATTCTGTCAATTAGAAATTAATTTGTGCTAAAGGGCTGCTATTAAAATGCTAATACACCTTTTAAGAAGGGTGAGTTTCATTCACAGGTTGATGGGAGTTCCTTTAATCAGCCTTACACCCAGCAGAATGTGGCTCAACACAGCATTTGAAATAGTTGACATTTTTATTGTGGCCTAAATAAAAGAAGATACAACTATAGTTGGAGGTCAAGCCTGAAGTAGCGTTTGTAGGCCCCAAAGGCAATATATCATCTGTCTAAAAGAGAGCTATGAAAGCAAGAGAGGAGGGGGTGTTTGCAAGAAAAACTCACCTGCTGACTAAGAAAAAATTTACCCAGAGGTGATAGGACCCTGGGAAGCCGTCCTGTGACAAATCTGGGGTGCTGCACACCTTGTCTTTTCTCCCTAAATTAGGGAGCAGCCCCCAGGCTAGTTTAGCTCAAGCTTCCCAAGCAATGGCACATCCCTCCACCGAGAGGCAGGCAGGCAAGAGTATAGCGGCTTGGAAAGAAGTAAGCTTCTCTAATGAGCCTCCTTGTTTTTGTCTTTTCGGTAATTCTGAGCTTTGTAAGAAAATGAGCACACGTGTCCACAGCTGGCTCAGCACCTGATACAAATGTTTAGTAGCCACTGAAGAAACATGAGCATGCATGCAGCTCTTAACTAAGCCTGGAATAGATGCTTTCTGTAGGATCTTGGGAGTGCCCTCTCTTAGGCCTGTTAAGTGCTGTGAGCATGCAGCATCAGAGACACAGGTGAACACATTTGTGTCTTTCCACAGTGTCAGGATGTGTTGAGTCATAATAAATTCACCAGACGTGGTGGCCGGAAATATTCTCATTTTCTTTAAGTAAACACAGGTTCCCTTATTAATGTTTTAACTTTTTGCTCTCAAATCGCATAATATATATCACAGTGAAAGACAGAGACAAAGACAGGGAGACAGAATAACCGCAAATGGTTGAAAACGCAAGGAAGCATAAGATGTGAATGAAAGGGGGTCAGGTGGGCCATAGAGAGCCTGAGATCACCAACCAACTGGAGGTCTCTGGAGCAATGCAGCTGCTGCTCTAGGCTGGAGGTTCAGAAATGAGCTTTAGTCCAGGTTCAGAAGACAAAAGAAAGGACAAGGACAGACAAGCAAATGGTAATATAGATGAACAACGGGTTCAGAAGAGCCAACAGGAGAATGAGCAGATGGCAATTTGAATAGGCCATGCAGGCCCCAAGGACAGTCCAGTGTTTTCTGCCTGTCAGTCCCTTGTTTCATACACCAGGTGGCCAGATGACAGATGAGTGGGGGGTCATTGCTATGGCAATATTAGCTCCAAGAGTCCAGGTGAGAGTATAGCACACTTTCTTTGTACTTACATGGGGTTTGTTTTGCTTTGTTTTGTTTGTTTTTGTTTGTGTTTGTTTTTTGTTTTTTTCAAGACAGGGTTTCTCTGTGTAGCCTTGGCTGTCCAAGACTCACTTTGTGCATCAGGCTGGCCTCGAACTCTCAGAGATCCGCCTGACTGCCTCCCTGAGTGCTGGGATTAAAAGCATGCACCACTACACCTGGCTTCTTATAGGTTCTTGACCCTAGCTTTGCAGCTATTATTTTAAATATGCCCATGTTTCTCTACAGTCCCAATTCATACGGATAGATTTATGGTGGCACCCTTTCTGCTCCCAGGAATAAGTCAGATGAATAGTGCAATTTCACGTCCCCATTCTGGTGCATAGTCATCTTCTGAGCTAAAACTGAGTCAAAGCTGCTTGTCAAAGGAGCTTACCAGAGCAAGGCACACACTGAAACATCACAGTTTACACAGTGATAGGCACAGCCTGTGCAGCGGGGCACAAGCTGACATCGACATTGAAGACCTGTCTCTCGCTTCCTTTACCAATGTGGCCAACAAGCAGGGAGTGTGATAACATTGCTCTCGCCCTCCAACTCAGCAAATGCCACTGAGATTTAGGTGTGGGTGAACATGCCACAAGTTTACTTTATTATAAGACTCAAAGAAGATTTTTAAAGTGTTCATTAGAGGCTAGTGGTTAAGAGCACTGAATATTCCTACAAGGACCCAGGTTCAGATCCCAGGACCCACGTGGTAGCTCACAACCACTGGAAACTCCAGTCCTAGGAGACCCAGTACCTTTTCTGATCTCTGTAGGCTCCTGCATGCATGCGGTGCACACACTCAGGAACACACACATTTACGTATGAAATAAAGAAATGTGTTTTTTAAATTGTCCATTATCTTTTTTTCTGCATATTAAATCAAATGTGATTCTAAGTGCCCCTCCATCCAGAGGATTCCAGGAGTCCCTAAAGCTCTGGGTTCTTGGTGGACCCCACTAATATGCCTATTCAAGCCTTCATGATCTGTGGAAGGCAGCAGTTCCACCCCATTGTGCCATACCTCACTGGGCATATAAGGGACTTGACTCCTAGGCTCAGATTCCAGCAGCCATTCCTCTTGAATGTCTTGCCATATCCCCAGTGGTTGGAAATTGAGGGAAGCAAGAAGGAAAATCAAAGACTTTGACTCATCTTACCACGGTAACTTACTAAGCCAGACTTCAATTCCCTGAGCTCTTGGAGAAACTAAGGAAATGTTAACGGTAGTTAGCTCTGTCTTCCTAGCTGTCATCTTCCAACACTAACAAGTCAAAAATGCTCACTGTGGCTTTTAAGACCGCTTAAGTCAGTGTGCCAGACATATCTTAACCACCTTCCAAACCCTCACACAAGCATCCATCACCTTGCTCTCTGTCCTGACAGACTGGCCTCTTACCATCTCATCAGAGTTCCCATGTTTCCTGAGTTCTGTAGATTTTTCTAAGAAGGAACATTGGCAGGAAACAATGGGAAGATGAAGAATAAGTCAAATACATCTTTTGCTCTCTCTTAGAGGGGTCATCTGGACATGGCTTCACTTTGTGGGGAGCAAAGGGAGCCCTGAGGGAGCGTAGTTATGAGTAAATGTGGACTGTTAACATGGGCACAGTGATGTCAGGGACTAGCCACAGATCTATGGGAAAGTGGCAAAGCCTTCCCTTCCTTTTAACACCTCCGGACCAGAGCAAGGCTCAAAGGGACAGCAAAGCCTTCTTCTGGTCCATGTGCGATGTTCCCCCACAACCCAGATGTGCGCAGCCGGAAGACTGCTCCCTAGCATAGGTTGCTCCTACCAAGATTAGCTAGACCTGCCTATCTGTTCAGCTATACACCACAAGCCCCGCCTTCTTGTTAATCTGTAAGCAAAAACCCCTTCTCTCTGCTCAACTCTATGTAATAAACATGCTCGACTTCCAGGGTGCTGCCATCTCTCCAGCCAAAGCCTTGTCCACACAACCCATGCTTTTCTATGTGTCTGTGTATCTGTCTTTTCATTATTCCCTCTCTGGAGGCGTAGATTTTTCACCAAACCTACTTTATTTTGGGTTCTTATGTACCTTTACCTCCCCTCCACCCTTCTCCCCCCACAACCTTAGGTAGTAGATTAATAGGGAAAAGGGCTATAGTTTTTTTTAATCTACTTTTTGCTAGTCAGGGTCAATGGGTCGTTAGGGGATTACCAGACTCTGTGATCAGGATACCAGTCCAAAGGCCAACATGGAGTTAGCAACACAGTGTCAGCCAAACTGCAAGACCAAGTTGGATTTGCCCAGTGAAGCTCTCTGCAAAGTTAGGTGTTGAAGCACTAAGATCAGTGCAGCAATGTCAATCCAAAAAGTGATGTTTCACTCTGCCTGGGCCTCTATATATGTCCTCTCCTCTAAGTCTACCTATGGATGTTCTCAGCTGGCCAAAGTCACGCCCTCACACATGAGGGGTCACAGCAAAACATTACATGTCCTCTCACAAACCAGCCTGGGCAAAACATCATGTGCTCAGCTTGTAGCAAAACATCACATGACAAAACTCAGTCTTCTAAGAGACCAGAAATTTCTGCTTCACCTTCTGCACCAATCAGGCCTTCCCTGAAGAGGTGCAAGGACATGACACACATCAACCCCTTAGCTTAAATGTCTATGTAAGTCTCTACCTCCGGACTTGAGATTCCCTCCCCTCATCCCATCAGGCTAAGGCATGTGTAACATTGCAGCTACTAGCATACTCTGGGGCACAATGCCACCCTCTGCAGCTCACCTGTACAGTCACCTTAAAAAATAATCTTTTGAGGATAGCAACAAACTCCGTAAAGTTGTTCCCTGACCTCCATGGGCATGCTGTGGCAGGTACACAAATAAACAGACAGTGTTCATTAATCTGAAAAGAATTTCCTTTCTCAGAGTGGGATACATAAGAACATTTTGATGGTTGGTGCTGTCCTGAATGGAGATTTGGTTTAAGCTGCTGTTGTACCTACTTTAAGCTTGGCCTTAAGCTCTTCTTTGTACACAGCGAAGTGTGGCCTGTCTTGATGTATGAGCACGCTGTAAGCTACTCTTGTAAGAGGCAGATGAGTGACCAGCTATGCCAGGCCTGTTTAAATGAGACAGATGTGAGCTACACTGCCCTCTGGCAGTACCATAACTTACCCAGGTAGTGGATCAAGACATTCTGAAACATTTTTTACCTGAATTCCTGCTAAATTCTAAAATCCATGACAATTAATATCTGCAAAACTACTGATAATAAATGATTGCTGGGGTCATTTTCTTCACTGGTGCAACTGGTAAATTACACCACTGGTCTCCATTGGTGAACTGCCCAGGTTCCAGTAATATAACCTTACCCTCATGATCGTAAAAGCAGCCCTGAGTATGCTCAGTCGTTCATAAAAATTAAAAAATAAGAGAAGTTATTGGGAAGAAAGTTTTCTGCTTGGAGAAGGATCTTTGCTCTCCTCACCTTGGGTTTCAAGCACTTCTGAGTTTATTAAGCATGTCAAAGGCAAAGGTTGAGAAATACAAAAGCAGAAAGAAGGAAAACCATCAGATTGGGTGCTTACAACACCCAGCAGAAATGAGTCAGGTAGCCCGATTGAGAGAGCAAGCAAAAGTAAATGAGAAATTAGCAAGCCACATAGCTGCATATAGACAACATCAACAAAACGTTCCCACTGAACGTGCGTTTTTAAAAAAGACTTATTTTTGTTTTATGTATGAATGCTTGCCTACATGTATATCTGTGTACCACACGTGTGCCTGGTACCCTCAGAGGCCAGAAGAAGGCATTGGTTCACCCGGAACTGAAAGTTGCCAGCCACCCTGTGCACACTGGGAACTAAACCCAGATCCTCTGCAAGAAGAGCAAGTGCTCGTTACTTCTGAGCAGTCTTTCCAGGCCCTGTAGACACTTTTGTACCATGGAATAGAACATGGCTACCTCGGCTGGAAATTGTTTGCTTTCTTCTGTTCTTAAGAGTAATATTGCTAATGCTTCTACGTTGTTGATTATTAATATTTATCATTGATTTACCTTTTAGTTAAGCAGTGGTTATTCCTAAACCATCTGTATACCCACACCACACAGAGACTAGGATTTATTTAAGTAACCTAACAATGCTGCGCAATAGTTACTCCATCCTAAACCTCCAAGCCTGCATAGCTTCCTCCCATTAGAATTTCCAATATTATACTTGCTTTTAGTCATAACGTAGGTCCTGTTCATCTTTCCTCCTGGTTCCAAGTCCTGTCCTGCCAATCTCTGCTCTCCTACTCCTCCAACTGGCTTCCTTCTCCTCCCCTCCAGACCTGGATGTCCCACCCTATTCTCTCCATTGCACAGCATTGGGGCTGGTTGTTTTATTGACAACAGAGAACAAATGGTGGCATGTTTATGCAAACTTGAGACAGGTGATGCTTAGAATAAGCATCACAATGCAATATCAAGGTTGAAACCAGATAATGGGAGAGAGAAATCAGCATTGAATGAACAAGGGTAAATTGTATACATTTTATAAGAACATTACAGAACCAGGGGTCAGACTGACCCAGGACAGGGCAGACACTGGCCAATAGGCCTGTCTAATGAAGGCACTTTCTCAGTTGAAGTTCCCTTTCCCCGATGCTTGTGTCAAGTTGACAAAAAAAAAATTGACCAATAAGAAGAAACAGAAAGATCCTTGACGCTCACTGTTAAACCAGTCTGTCCTAATTGACAAGCCCCCTGTCTGAAAGATGTTGGATGGTGTTTCTAAGGATGACAGCTGAAGTAGTCCTTCAGCCTCCATGTGCATGCAACTCTCCATGCACATGCTCACCCAGATATATGCAAACATGCATTAAAAAAGAAGATCTGAGGATAGAGAGAGATGACTCAGTAGTTAAGAGCACTTGCTGCTCTTCCAGAGTACCTGGGTTCGACTCTCTGCATCCACATAGCAGCTCACAAATATCTCTAACTCCAGTTCTAGGGAATCTGATACCCTCTCCTGGCCTCCTCAGGCAGTAGGCATGAACATGGTATTGTTGGTAACAAACAAAAGAAGCTTATTCTAAGCTCTACCGTTTTGTTTTCAGATTCCATTTAGTCATAGGGAAAAACTAAATTTAAGGTCCCTAGGGGAGCTGGTGACTTCCCAACACCTGAACAGTTTCTGTTGTAAGGAAATGTTATGCCCAGTTCGTGAGACCCCCCCACCCAAAAAAAAAAAAAAAACCCACCAGGAATCAACTCTGCTGCAAACACATGAGAGTTTATTCAATACAAGCTCAAGCCCAGGTCACAAAACTTCCTGTGGTGGGGAGTCTAGGAGAACAAGGTTTTTAAAGGGAAAAATCACAACCACAAGCAGGGAGTTACATGCCTTGGCGTTACATGATTGGGTAAGGGAAATTGACTTTTGAAATTGACTTTTGGTTTACTTTAGGTGCCATAAACGGTTCTGGCCTGGTCATCTGGGTGGGTTGCCAGGGGATGGTATCTCTTACGTGGTTCTGATCAGGAAAAGAATGCAGTAAGGCTGATTCCTCCCTGCAGGTGACTGGACATTTGTTCATGCTTGTGCTTTAAACTTTAATTCAATAACCCCTAAAAAATAAAACTAATTTTTAATTCTTTCATCTTTCAAAAACAGTTGTCTGAGTCCAGACATCTTAGGAACAAGTTGTAAGAAAAAAATTGTCTGAGTCCAGTCATCTCAGGGGCAACTTGTTTATTATTGTTGTTGTTGTTTATTATAATGTATTCACTTTGTATCCTGGCTGTAGCCCCATCCCTTATCTCTTCTCGGTTCCACCCTCCCTCTCACTTCTCTCCCTATGTCCCTCCCCTTGTCCACTAATAGGGGAAGTCCTCCTCCCCCACTGTCTGACCCTAACCTATCAGGTCTCATCAGGACTGTCTGGATCCCCTTTCTCTGTGGCCTAATTAGGCCACCTTGCCAGGAAAGAGGTGATCAAAGAGCAGACAATCGAGTTCATGCCAGAGACTGCCCTTGCTCCTCTTACTAGGGAGTCCCCATGGAGACTGAGCTGCCTGTGGACCACATCTGAGCAAAGAGGCCCTCTCCATGCATGGTCCTTCGTTGATTCATTAGTCTCTGCAGGCCCCCTGGGCCCAGATTTTTTTGGTTCTGTTGCTTTCCTTGTGGAATTCCTATCCCCTCCAGATCTTTCTATCTCCCCCTTCTTCTATAAGATTCCCTGCACTCTGCCCAAAGTTTGGCTATAAGTCTCAGCATCTGCTTCAATACCCTGCAGGGTAGAATCTTTCAGAGGCCCTCTGTGATAGACCCCTGTCCTGTTCCCTGTCTTCTCCCACTTCCGATGTCTATGCTGTTTGCCCTTCTGAATAAGGATTAAGCATCTTCCCTAGGGTCCTCATTGCTAGTCAGGGACAACTTGTAAGGAGACAACTGTCTGAGTCCAGCCATCTCAGGGACAACTTGGAAGGAGACAGCTCTTGGGGATAAAAGGTGTGTACCTGGACCAAAGGTTTTTTGTTGTTGTTGTTGTTGTTTATTTTACCTGATACTTGCTTTATACCAGGCTGGCCTTGAACTCAGATCTGCTTGCCTCTGACTCCTGGACTAAAGGCGTGTTTGTATTCCAGCCAGATCACACAGACCTAGAAAGTCTTAGGATGTGATCTATTGCTGGAATAGCCATGTTCTCAATAAAAATTTCTCTGAGATAGAATCAAGGTTTACTGTCTACAGTCAGGAAAAGAATGCTGAAATGAATTTACAAATAGATCTAAAAAACAACAAAAAAAAAATTTAAAAAGCCACCAGTCACTCCCCACAGGGTAGCATTCCAATAAAAAAGTTTTACATGCAGATAGGAACAATTTGAAGATAGATGTTAGTAATCTCTACCAAACTGGAAGGTATTCTGGTTACAAAGTCTATACTGCTCTATAGAATTTAGAACTACTCAGAGCTCCATCAGCCACTGAACACGTAGGTGGCAATCTCTTTGGCCTAGTTTATAGCCTTTCATAATTTTATTTCTGAAAGAGTTACATCTGCCAAGATTGTAAAACAAGCTAGCTTAGCTTGAGAAAAGGCTGACAGATGTATGCAAATGTTCTAAAAGTCCTGACACGCTTTACTAAGTTATCACAGCACAATAAACTGAAAAGCCAAAGAGCAAGGTAATTTATCAGCCCACCTTAGGGAAAACTTACAGATTGCCAGAGATATACATCATTGCCTTAGAATTAAAATCATTTCTATATTATGCTACCTAGGCCGCACATCAGCAAATAAATGCAGTAATAAAGCAGGTATTTAAGCCAAAAACTAAACAACAGAAAAAGTAAATATCTAAACTAAAATCTATGCCCCACCTGGTTTTACAAGGACTTTCTTCTCTAAAGTAGGAGCTGCTGTTTTTCTAGACCTGTCTTTCCACACAGAGGGGCTTTAACTGGACACACACAAACATTCCCACACACTCACACATGCCTCAGTCTCTGCCTGGAGTAAGAAATGGCCCTGCAGCAGAATACTCGGCTGCCCTTGGACTTCTGCTTAGAGATTCTCGTTACTCGCTTCAAGCTGAGGGAGTGGCTCAGCAGGCAGAACCCTTGCTTAGCCAGGGCCAAGGCGGGTTGGGTCCCTAGCAGTAAGACTACAAATAAATAAAAATCTGTTTCCTCTTCCTCAGAGTCTTCTTGTGGATTGCAAATGTCAAGGGGTCAGAATTTACACGGGCCCTCCACAGCTCACTTCCAGGTGTGCTGGTGAACTACCTTCCAATAACCCAATTCATAATAACCAAACATGGTGAAATTTGCATGGGCCAAGGCAGACTGTCCAGAGCATCTCTTCAATGCTCACATGATGCCAAATTGACAAAAACTTCTAATTGCCGCTTTTATAAACATGGTTTCGTTAGCATTATCTGATTGACCTCACTGGATAGTTGTCCTGTATCACTAAACTAAAATAGTTACATTTCATAGCCATTTTGTGATTAAAGATCTGGGTATCTAAGAGTGATGGGTATATTTTGCAAGGAGATGTAAGGTAAATGTGGAAATAAATATGGCGGGGGCAGCTGGCTCTCTGGGTCTTCTCCTTACGCCTTTTCAGAGCCACTTGCTTCTTTCTGCATAGTTTTCTGTAATCCAGCTCTATCCACTCCTACCTTCTGCCTTCCGGTTGGCTTCAGTAGCAGGAGAAATGACAGAAAGTCAAAGGAGCGCACACTTATGTGAAGGTCCCAGGCCCGTCAGATGTCCTCCAGCTATAGCTCCAGCTGGCTTTGAAGAAATTGTCCTGAGGGCTCTGCCTCTGAGTCCTTCAGAATGGTAACTGCTTCCTCCTATTGCTAGCTCTGTCCTCCATTAACCCGCACTGGTTTGATCTAACCTTTCAGTTGACTGCTTACTGGTCCATCATTCAGTTCCCTTTGGCCACCCTCTAAACTGTGCCATCTGCTTCCTGTCAAGACAGCTGCTTTGAGGTTTTTTTGTTTGTTTGTTTTTGTTTGTTTGTTTTTTCCCAAGCCAAGATTTCTTCAGTCATTAAATACAGTTTTAGGAATCTGGTTTTACATTTATAAACATAGAACTGCTTCTTCCAAAGTCATTAAAGTGTGTGTAGAACCTTCATAGTTAGTTAACCAAGCAAAGCCCTGATTTGGCCTTTCACTGTTTTTTGTTTTGTTTTGTTTTGGTTTGGTTTGGGTTGGTTTGGTTTGGGTTAGGTTGAGTGTTTTTGTTTTTAAAGACAGGGTTTCTCTGTGTAGTCCTGGCTGTCCTGGACTCACTTTGTAGACCAGGATGGCCACGAACTCATAGAGATCTGCCTGCTTCTGCCTCCCAAATGCCAGGATTAAAGGCGTGCCTCACCATTTGCACTTTTGATCTCTAAATAATAGCATCCCAGACTAATAACATAGAATTGACATAAACTACCCCTGGAGTTATCCTGTTATTCAACACTGCTCAAAAGTCCAGGTGCTAGAATTCCTTAGGACCAAGTGAAGTGTGCCGAGGTGAGGTGTGCCGAGGTGAAGTATGCTATGGTGAAGGGTGCAGAGATGAGGTGTTTCGAGGTGAGGTGTGCCGAGGTGAAGGGTGCCGAGGTGAAGGGTGCCGAGGTGAAGGGTGCCCGGGTGAAGTGTGCCCAGGTGAAGTGTGCTATGGTGAAGGGTGCCACCCTAAACCTCAGCAGAGTACAATTGTCCAGGACTCATTTTCATTTCAAGGTTGTACTGAGACATTCTTGTTTTTTTGAGGGACAATTTAAGAAATCACCCTGAACAATCTGAGTCCACATTTTCTGCAAATGATGTGGTTCAGTGGTTCTTGTATTTCATTGTTTAGACTTAGGATCATATTTAAGTGTCCACCATAGAAATAGACTTTCTCCCTCCTTTGTTGAGAATTCTTCATTCACCAGGCAGCATTCTAACTGCTGTGTCACTCTGCCCATGTGGAAAGAAATTACACTGACCTTTGAGTACTTACAGCAAGCTAATACACTCCAGTATCCTTGCTCTAAGCGGGAATGCGCTAGTCATGCCCTATGTGAGATTTGCCATGTGTTAGCAGTTCTTCTTACTATTCATGGCTAAATTAGAATTCTGGTCCTACTCCAGTGTTCTATGTATTTTAGTTCATGTAAGCCAGTTTCTCATAACCAAATCTTCCTAAGCACTGAAAAAGAAAAAAATTCTCTAGGTTTTGAAGTGGGAGGGGATTTCCTCTGCTTTCTGTAAGATGAGATCCACTTCTCCCAGCTGCACCTCTATTAGCACAGCCCTCTGTAAGTGTCAGGTCAGAGGCTCAGTCGCTGTGGAGATAAGTGACTGGAAGCTTTTGGATTACCCTGAGGACTACGGAGTAGACTCCTTCCTGTCCGTGCCTTTCCCTCTGCCACGCCATCTTTTAGAAGTGCTTCCCAAACTTCTCATGTTGTAAACTACTTTTGAATAATAGAATGTGGGACAACCAAACTCAATGAATTAAGCAACTGAAAAGAAGACTCATTCAAATATTATGTCATCACAGGGATATAGAATTCACAGACAATTAACTTACTATGCATATGAACCCTTTTATTGTTGTAGCTGTTTGAAAATTATTTTTCCCAAAAAGTAATTTCTTCCTTCTTTTTAAAAAATACTTATTTTTAAAAATTAAATATATTATATACATGTATACATATATATATATGTGTGTGTGTGTGTATATATATATAGATAGATACAAGTGTTTGCCCACATGTATGTACATTCACTAAATGTATGCTGTGTTTATAGCAGCCAAAGTGGGCATTAGATTCCTGGAACTGGAGTTACAAACAGCTGTTAGTCACCGTGTGAGTACAGAGAGACAACCCTGGTCCTCTCCAAAAGCAGCAAGTGCTCTTAACAGCTGAACCCCCTCCCAAGGACTCAAAAGTAAGTTCTTGTATACTCACAAGGCAAAGCTGGCCCGCAGGCCGGTGTACCAGAGTGTAGCTTCCTCCAAAGCTGGCCTGCTGCTATGTTCTCCCTTTATCTCTGGAGCAAACTGTACAACCTGCTTCACCTTGACATCACATGTGACGTACGTGACTGTTTGACTTTGGAGAATCCAAAGGAAGGACTGGGATGAAGCTCAGTTGGTAGAGCGATTACCCAGAATGTACAGAGCCCTGGGTTCAGTCCTCCACACCACAGAAGCTCGGTGTGGTCATGCGTGCCTGTAATCCCAACACGCAGGAGGTGGAGGCAGGAGGATCAGGAATACGATCGAGAGTTCAGTATTATCCTCAGGTACTTAGTGAGTTGAGGTCAGCCTGGAATATGAGATCTTGACCCCGCCCCAAAAAAATTTTAAATATACTATATCAGAATTCCAGTCAAAACTATCATCTTAACTAGTAAATGTAATCTACTTTGAGTTACTAGTGCAATTTAATTTTCTTTACTCTTCTTTGCTTTATTCAAATTTTGCTATACTATTGCCTGCATGACCTACTTAAATGAATTCTTTGTGAGAACAGTCTTCATAAAACAAAACACAGAAAGAAAATGCTTTCTTTAAGCATAAAGATATACATGGTATATACTCACTTATAAGTGGATATTAGACATACAATATAGGATAATCATACTAAAATCTGTACACTAAAAAAGCTAAGCAAGAAGGAGGACCCTGGGTAAGATGATCAATCCTCATTCAGAAAGGCAAATTGGAAGATGGAGAAAACAGGGAACAGGACAGGAGCCTATCACGGAGGGCCTCTGAAAGACTACCCAGCAGTATATCAAAGCAGATGCTGAGCCTCAGAGCCCAACTTTGGGCAGAGTTCAGGGAATCTTATGAAAGAAGGGGGAGATAGAAATATCTGGAGGGGACAGGAGCTCCACAAGGAGAGCAACAGAACAAAAAAATCTGGGTCCAGGGGTCTTTTCTGAGACTGATACTCCAAACAAGGACCATTCATAGAGATGACCTAGAACCCTGCTCAGATGTAGCTCAAGGCAGCTCAGTGTCCAAGTGGGTTCTTTAGTAATGGGAACAGGGACTGTCTTTGACATGAACTCAGTGGCTGGCTCTTTGTTCACCTCCCTCGAGTAGGGAGGGGGTAGGCAGCCTTACCAGGACACAGAGGAAGACAATGCAGCCAGTCCTGATGAGACCTGATAGGCTAGGGTTAGATGGAAGGGGAGGAGGTCCTCCCCTATCAGTGGACTGGGGAAGAGGCATGGGAGGAGAAAAGGAAGGGAGGGAGGGAATGAGGGAGTGGGCTACAGCTGGGATACAAAGTGAATAAATTGTAATAAATAAAAATAATAATGGAATTTTAAAAAGAAACAAAAAAAAAGGGAAAATGCTTTCTTTACTGTCTACTCTTTACTGCCCCCTGCAGGCAGAAGGGAAGAATAACTAGATAATTTCTTGCAACTATTCCTAGCCCTAGAATTCTCACCCAATGGGAAAGTTAAAAGTAATCGGTGATTTTTTTTTTTAAGACACTAACCATTAACAACTAAACACTGAATAATCACAGAAAGGGCTTCCTATTGTTACTTGTTGTGTAAAGACCCCTGGGAACCAGATCCTATTGGCAATAGTTGCCTCTTTCACTCACCCAGGAATGGACAATAAAGTCTTCACTTATCCCCCCATGGCTTGGGTCTCTATAACAATATTCCTTTCTATTTGTAAAGTTGGAGTCTGAGTGCCAGAATGCAGACTCAATCGTTGCAGTGACATACAGGTGCAGGCACAAGAACTTCAGCTTGTGAATGCTATGCCAACAAAGGACAACCAATGTGGGAGCCCCCGTAAGGCAGCCATCAGAGATAATGTGAGATTTCTTCATTTTCTTTTAACTAGAAATATGGGGGGGGGCTTCAAGATAACCAGCCAACAAGCAGCTTCAGTTTGTGTACAAAGGGCTACTGATTCTGCATGGGTTATTTTCTCCAGTCCTACTACTTGGTATGGACAGCGGCACTGTCAGTGATGTCATCTTCTAAAACAACAGACATGGCTATATTGTGCCAACTGAGCCCAAATCAATGACCTGAGTAATGCAATCAGAGGGCTGCTATTATTTCCCCGCTAAACCCTCCCCGTCTGTGGAAAATAAATGCTAATCCTATGCACACTCAAGGAATAGAGTTCGTGGGAAAGAAAACCAAGCCCTGTTTACTTTTATTTACATTCTAATAAGTGCTTAACGAAAATGGATCACAGGACTTAATGTCATTGTGCACATCAGAATATGTTGTAGGATTGTATACGTATCAAGTTCAGTAGCAGGTGAGCAATCATACCCTGGGACAAGAATATTCTTACCAAAGTTGTTTTCTAAAGAATTGCTCTTCTCCATTAGCCTGGTAGTGAGGGGTTTGTGAGTCAGTGGCTCTTGTGGGGAGCATCGTGAGCCCAAGTGGCATAACTGTCTTTAAGATATGTGTGTATGCAGTTGAGTTTATTGTGTATGATTTTAGGCAAATGTAAAATAATAAAATCAGGGTAGTCCAAGGACTTCCAAAACAACATAAAGTAATGTTTCCTGGATACCTCTCAAAGGCGGAAGGCAAGTCCCTATCGCTGAAGACACCATCCACTTAGGACTCGGGGCTCAGACTGTTGCAGCTGTATCTAACCTGAGAGGCTGCTTTCTGTGTCTAGCTCGTGTGCTACCAGACAACGCTATGCCGGCTGCCGAAGGAGGGAGGCAGTTAACAGGGCAGCCCAGCAGCCACCCCTATGAACTACAACAACGACCATCATGGCAAGATGGTCAATAAATCTGTGGCAACCAGCAGCTGTCCAACTCGACTTGAGCTGAAGAGGGAAAGCTTTTGTGGTGCTAGAACCCACTTACCAGGGGCAGTGCAGGCTCAAAAGAGAGTCTGCTACACACCGTAACTTCACTAGAGGGACATAATTCCTTACCACATTCTAAGTCTCATCCCTGTGCCCGCAGTGTAACTGTCACCACTCATCACAGAAGCTTCTCTTTGCAGCAAGAGGGAATCATCACAGACGACCACAACTGGACACAGTGCAGAGATCAAAAAGTTATGGGAAGGCCAGCCCCGATGGCTACATCTATATCACATCACATTTGCATTATAGATGTTCCTGTGTCTATGGCTCAAGGAACAGCTTAGAAGAGGAAGCAGAGAGTGTGAGAGTCAGAGCACCGGGAAGTCTGCTGTAGAGCAAGCTCTCATAGAATCTCTCATAGGCATAAATGAAGCCTGAACAAAAGCAACAGGCATCTGACCAGATTCTACCCCTAGAAAAAGAACAACACAGAGAGAGAATTAACCTCTTGTAGAATGAGCCCCCTAACTGTTCACCCAAAGGGATCATCTCTGAAACCATATACACACACACAACAAAAACAGACTCAGCAGGTTGGATTTATGTGTTTGTGCATACATAAACATGTAACCATGATAACTGGAGAAAAAAGAGGTTATTAAAGTAAGTGGGGGAATGGAAGAAGCAGGAGGGAAGCGACTTGAGAGGGGCTGGGGAGAAAAGTAATATAATTATATTTTAATTAAAATGTATAAAAATAAATGAAAATAAAATAATAAAGAATAATAAGAAAGAATTGTTCTCCAAAAGTGCATTCACATAGCTTATAAACACCCTTCTGCAACTACGGAATCAAAATGATTTGTATTGATTTGCATTCCTGATATAGGAGACAGCGCTGATTTATTGAGTGAGCAAGAAATATTTTGAAAGGTTTCTAGCTCTTAGTGCAGTGGTTCTCAACCTCCCTAATGCTGCAGCCCTTTAATACAATTCCTCGTTTCCTGGTGACCCCAACCGTAAGATTATTTTTGTTGCTACTTTATAACTGTGATTTTGCTAATGTTCGATGAATTGTAACATACATATTTGTGTTTTCTGATGGCTTTCGGCGACCCCTGTGAAAGGATCGTTCAACCCCCAAGGGGCTGCGACCCATAGATTGAGAACTGGTGTTTTTGTTTAATTTCAGCCTGCTCTGAGATCAATTGATTTCATTTTAGCCATTTGTCTTTACAGTGAGCATGGACTTAATTCTGGCTTACATTTTTTTCAACGTCTGGAAGCCTAAGCTTTCTGAAGTGAAAAATGTTTTTTCAAGAGATGAAGCAGGTAGCACAGCCGGTTGAGGTGGGGTGGGGGTGCACCCTTGTAAACCCTCCTATTGGGAGGAGGCAGGAGTTCAAGGTCAGCCTCAGCCTCAGGGCTACGGCTACTCACCCCGGCTCTGTGAGACCCTACCTCCAAAAACAAAACCCAAAACAAGGTATTTGAGGATGAGATTAAGTGAAAAAGAAAAAGAAAAAATTCTCTCTGAACACGAATCCTCCACTCCTACACGTCATTCATTCTCCTAGGGAAACCAACTGCACATCCGGGACTCCGGGGAGCCAGGCAGAGGCCCCGCCCTCCTGGGGGTGGAGACACGAGCAGTGGGCGGGGCCGGGCGGAGCCTGCGCCCTGCGGACCGGAGCCATGGCGGACGGCGGCCACGCCGGCCAGGCTCGCGCGCTGCTGCAGCAATGCCTGCACGCTCGCCTGCAAGTGCGCCCGGCCGAGGGGGACGCCGCGGCGCAGTGGGTGGAGGTAACGCCCGGCTCTTCCCGCGGAACCGTGCTGGTCCTGCTCTCCTGTCCCGTGGGAGGACGAGCGTGTTCCCTTCTGTCTGCCCATCCTACCGGGTGGCCTAGTTGTCTCCTCTTTGGACTTGCTTCTGTGGCTATGCCCGACTGGCCCAATCTGTAGCCCTCACCGTGAGGGTGCTCCTTCTGCCTAAGTATCTCAGGTGTGGGGTGACGGCGTAAGCGACCCCGCCGAACGGTTCTCAGAATTGTTAGGGAACCTCACTCTCCTCCATTAGATTAGATTTCCTATCCAGCGTTCTCCAGCTCAGCCCTGCCGTCATAGTAAAGATCACCCGTGAGCCATGTATGTGGGTGACCTTAAACCAGAGTTAAAAATTCTGAAACACTGAGTGTGGTGGTGCATGCGATTAAGCCCAGCCCTGGGGAGGCAGAGGCAGGCGGAGTTCTTGAGTTCAAGGCCATCCAGCTCTACCCACTGAATTTCAGGCCAGCCAGGGCTGCGTAGGCAAACCCTGCCTTTTAATAAATACAACTTCTGGTATCCTCACCATCTCCCTTCTCTTAAATTATTTTTCTTCCTATCATATTTGTGTTAGGACTTTTCCTTGAGATTTTGAAGTTTTGTTTATATCCAAAAAACCACTATTTTCATTGCTGCCGTCTGGAATAGTAAGTTACAACCTCGGTAATTTAGAGTCCATCCTTTATCATTTTTGGTTTCCCACGACATTTCCTGTAACAGAATCACATTTTATTGCAGCCTTCCAAACTATCCCTTCGTGTTTATAAAATTTAAAAGCTATTTCAAAGGCTTTTCCTTCCCTCCCACAGAGTAGCCATCCTTTACTCTGTTCTTTTGTCAAGGTTGTGGGGTTTTTTGTTTTGTTTTGTTTTATTTTATGAAACAGCATTTTGTTTGAAAGTTATCTCCCTTCTTAGTTCTTTTAGTTCTATTCATGTAGCGTTGTCAGCCTGACCTGGTATGGATGAGGCTATCTGAAAGCTCTGCTGACTTAGGAGAAATAAATGAAGGTGAGATTTGTGGTCTTCACTGCTCTTGATTATATTATAATCTTAATTTTTGAAGTAAATAATCATGATTAAGACTTGAGAAGGAGCTGGGTACAGGGCATACACCTGTAATCCCAGCACTCAGGGAGGCAGAGGCAGGCAGATCTCTATGAGTTTGAGGCCAGCCTGGTCTACAAAGCCAGTCCAGAACAGCCAGGGCTACACAGAGAAACCCTGTCTTAAAAAAACAAAAACAAACAAAAAAGACTTGGGAAAGATTTTGTTCCCCGTAACTTACTTAGAACTGAAGACTATTCTTACTTCTCTTCCTTGGTTTTCAGGCCCCATGCTTGTAAGCTCTGTGAAATGTTCCCCCATTGAGCTACTTCTCTGTAGACTTCTTCCTAATCTGAGATTCCTGTGGTGATTTCTCACAGATTCGGAGAGGACTGGTGATCTATGTGTGTTTCTTCAAGGGAGCTGACACAGACCTTCTTCCCAAAATGGGTATGTGTTTTCTTTCTCCTCGCTGTGAGAGGGGCATGAGAACGTTGTGCTAGAGTTCGTTATGATGTAAGGTGAATAAAGCTGCAAACTTGACTATCTGTTAGCAAATGAACCATTGGCTTCAGTGGGATCTTACTTTGTTTCTGAGGGGTATGGGTTGGACTTAGGGCCTTTAAATGCTAAGCAAGTACTCTGCCGATGAGTATAACTTTAGCCAAGAAGCATCATTTTGTCTTTACTTCTTCATTTTGTTTTGGTGTAGTGCTAGGGTTTGAAGCCAGGGCCTCGAGCATGACAGGAAAGTACTCTACCACTGCACTGTATCCTAGCCCTTTTTAGCAATTAACATCCAAACAAAAACATTCTGAATGAAAAAAAAATGGCATAATGATACCTAATTCTTTATAAACGAATAGTTTTTTTAATTAAAAAAACCTCTTAGATCAAGGTCTTGACAGTTTACCTGGTGACCGTCAAGTCCTTCTGCATCCCTGGGAGGCATTGAGTACACAGTTTTTATGCTACAGCCTCTGGAGTAGCTGGGATTGCAGGCCTAGCTCGGGGAGCTTGGGGGGTTGCTTGCTTTGTTCTCTCTTTTCTGTTTTAAATGTGTATTGGTGCTTTGCCTGCAGGTATATCTGTTTACCACATACATGCTTGATGCCCTCAGAGGCCAGAAGAGGGCACCAGATCTCCTGAAACCCGAGTTATAGAGGGTTGGGAATTGCCATGTGTCTGTTGGGAATGGAACCCAGGGTCCCTGGAAGAGCAGCAGCAGCTCTTAACTGCTGAGCCACCTCTGCAGCCCCGATAAGCATGATTCAACATTGTGCCAATGTTTTAGTTATAATATATAGTTTATTGTAAAGTGGAAACAGTGTGCCTGTGGTGGAACTCCTTTAAAATTCCCAGTACTGCAGCTGGTTTGTAGACTGATTTAGAAAACAGACATGTGAGCCCATATGTACAGCATAGTTCTGCCCAGGGTATGGAAGGTTGTGAGAGTTCAGTAGCCACGGAGATCCAAGCAGATGTTTCCTTGCTTTATTTGCCACACTCCCCAAGTGTGCATGCGTACATGCATGTATGCGTTTATACTCATTTTACAAAATGACAGGTTCAATAGAGTTATACCATATACTTTGACCATATATGGTAATACCCTTTCTTGTCCCCTGTCCCTTCCCTCTCCCCATCGGATAAGAGCATCCCTAATGGGCAGTAGATGACAATGTATGTACAGCATGTGTGTTCAATCAAATCTGAACAACTCAGCCTTATCTCACTGATAGCGAATTTATAGCAACCATTTATGGAGGGTTTTTTGTATAAGCATATAAATATAGTTCTGGTTCTTGAACCAGACTTAGTGTTATCACAACCATATGTCCTATGAGGATAGAAAACAGAGCAAATGCTCCAAGGTCACAAAATAGTACCTTACCCACTACAGCTTTCCAGGACTGTATACAGTCCACGGCCCTGCCCGTTCCTCATGAGAGATAGACCATGGGTTCAGATGTACTGAACCAAATCACACTGTAACAAGGCAGCATTTGGTTTCAAATTATGCTCAGAAAAAAAAAATATATATATAACAATGCAGCTATCTCTAAGCGTGGAGGCAGCTTATATGCCCCTCATTAGGAAAATACAACACAGCTTCGTTAAATTAATAAATTTAAGCAGAGCACAATAGCATGTGCCTAGAGTTCTAGCTACACATGAGGCTGAGGCAGGGGTATTCCTTGATCCTGGGGTTGGAGACCAGCCTGAACAAGAGAACGAGACATGTCACAAAAGAAAAAGCAGTGCTGGCAGATAGTTACAGAAGTTAGCCTAAATGAGATTAGAGTAAGGAAGCAAAACTCATGGACAGATAGCCATTGGTGACACCTTAGCCAAAAAGTCAAAACTAACAGGAAATTTTACCCTGATATTTGAAACTTGCTTGACAGCTTTGTCAAATCATGACAACTGTACTTAAGAAAGAACTGGGACAGGTAAGGAGAGAGAGAGAGAGCTAGGAACTCTAATAGTTTGAACCTAGAGGATAACGAGGAACCCTTGAAAGCTTAAGAAAATGAGATGAAGCTGCTTCTGTTACAGACGGTGTTTGTGAGGTCCTGGTGCTGCCGTGTCAGGCACTCTGCTCGTTTTACTAAGTGTTTTACCTTGGTCATCTTTGCTGTCCATAAGATGTAGTAAGATTCTTCAAATATAAAAATAAAATATACTGTCTCTGACATGAACTCAGTGGCTGTCTCTTTGACCTCCCCGTCTCCCCCAAGGAAGGAGCAGCCTTGCTGGGCCACAGAGGAGGACATGGCAGCCAGTCCTAAAAAGACCTGATAAGCTAGGGTCAGATGGAAGGGGAGGAGGACCTCCACTATCAGTGGACTTAGAGAGGGGCAGGAAGGAGATGAGGGAAGAAGGGTGGGATTGGGAGGGAATGAGGGAGGGGGCTACAGCTGGGATACAAAGTAAATAAACTATAATTAATATAAAAAATAAAGATGAAAAAAATAAAATGTTGGTCATTTGTAGCTGTGCACAGTGGTGCACGCCTTTAATCCCAGCACTCAGTAGGCAGAGGCGGGTAGATCTCTGAGTTCAAGGCCAGCCTGGTCTACAGAGTGAGTTCTAGGACAACCAGGACTACACAGAGAAACCCTGTCTTAAAAAAACAAAGATTGTCTTTTCAGGGCTGCCTCGTGATGTCCTAATCATAAGGAGTTAAAATAAGGCCACCGAATCCAAGCTGCATTCTGTTTTGTAGTGGCTAAACCTGTGTGCATCTGTCTTTTCTTATGAGTTCACTCTAAATACATGTGCAAGACTGTAGTGAATTGAAAACACAGAAGAAAGCACCTTAATTCTTTTAATGAATAGTTAACCTAGTTTATCATTCTTAGTAAAGGACTTACTGGCTAAGAATTACATTCAGCAGGTTGAAGTACAAGCAAAATAAACATTTATTATTGAGGGATTCGTGTGTCCTTCCCTGTGTTCCATGAGTGAGATCATATGATAAGGTTCTCTTAAAGCCCACCCCATACTTATTCATGGATTCAGACCTTTCCAGTAAAACCTTACATAAATGGGAGTGTGACCAGTTGTGACCATGACGTCTGAAATGCCGTAGCTAAAATGGAGATGTATAGACTCTACCTCAGTTCATCTTCAGTGTAATTGCACTGAGATCAGCGATCTGTCAAAGACTGACCTCCTGCCTGTGTTATTGTGGTATTTGATTGATAATGGATCTTACAATCTAAGTTTCTAACATGCTATTAATGATCATCTCATTTCAGTTCAACTTTCTTCTGTTTCTCTTTGTAACTGTATTCACTTCTACACAGAGATATGTGAGCTCTCAGTTACAGCCAGTAGAGGGAGAAATATGAAAGTCTAATGACATGGTATTACCACTCGTAGCCTGTTAATCCAGAACTGCTAACTTCTGTCATGAGCCTAGACAGCTAACTAGTGATTTCCATTTGTGAGGGCTGCTGGCCGCAAGGCAGAGACCAGTTCACAACAGAATTACAAAGCTGCTTGAGAGAGATGTTAGTTAATGAATGAGGTGAGGCTTGCAGCATGGGTTATGACTCGGTTTTTACCAGGTTAAATGCTTTTGTAGAGTAGGATAATCGTACAAAGTCCTTACTGATGCTTACTACAGAGTTTGTAGGGACTGAAATCAGCCAAACTAGAAAGCACATCTTTAAAACTTTAAAAAAAAAAAAAAGTCTGTGTAGCACTGGCTGGGCTGGAACTCACAGAGGTCTGCCTGCCCTGCCTCTCCCTCATACTGAGATTGAAGGCGTGTTCCACCATGCCTGGCAATGAAAGTACGCCGTTCAAAGCATGGTTTGATGATGGCAGGGTAAGAATGTCTTTACTGCTTGTTCTGTTCTTCGTAAGAATTCATTTTTGCCCTTGTAGAGGGAGAGAGAACCTAAGTATAAATATATACCTCTCAGTTTATTACTTCAAAGTGGTTAAGATATAAAGGCTAAGTTTAGCTTTCTAAGAACACATAGATGCTTATGGTGATTTGTATAAACAGTCTCATAATACTGTAAAAACAATAGCATGGATTTTTTGTTTGGGGTTTTGGGGGAGGGTGAGATTTTATTTCTGTTTATGTGTATGGCTGTTTTGCCTGCACCGAGGTCTGTACCACGTGTGAGCGTTGCCCCCAGAGGCCAGAAAAGGGCAGGAGGTGATCTGGTCCTGGAGGCAGGGACAGCTGCCCTGTGGATGCTGAGAACCACATCTCTGTCCTCCGGAAGACTACCCAATACTTTTAGCAACCAAGTCTTCTCTCCAGCCTCCTACATATACATAGACACGCACATGTCCGTATATATCATATTCATATAGCCCTGTATCATTTGTTTGCTTTTTTGTTTGTAATGATAAACTTTACCTTTGCATTTTCCCAAGAGGCCTTATTTATAAAACGTTAGTCCATGTTAATATTGCCTTAAATTGTGAAACTACGAGTCATCTGGCTTATAGTGGAATTGAACCAGTGGGTTTGCTTATGAAGTAAAAGGAGCAGAGGAGCAAACATTCACGTGGCCCCCCAGTATGCGACAGTATTTGAGGTTCCAGGGTGCAGCTAATTCTTTTTGGATTAACTTTGTATAGGTGAGCCTAGCTGCCAGGTCAGATTTGAAGTACCTTGGTATTTTCTATATGAAATTCAAAATTTTGTGTATTTTTTGTGCTTGGGCTGTTTCATAAAGGCCTTTTTAACATCTAGAGACTAGATTTTAAAACTAGGCTTTATATATGAAACTTGATAAGCAAATAAAAGATTGATCGTTTTCTTCGTGTTTGTTTTTCCCTTCAAAATGTTTCACCTTTTTCTTCGCCTAGCTAATACGTTATTGAATGTGAAACTAAGTGAGACAGAAAGCGGCAAGCGTGTGTCCATCCTGGAACTGCCTGGCGACGTTCTGATCATCCCTCAGGCCACCCTCGGGGGCAGGGCGAAAGGGAGGAGCGTGCAGTACCACTCCAACTGTGGAAAGGAGGAGGGCTTCGCCCTGTACTCGCAGTTTGTCAGCCTGTGCGAGGAAGCCGTGGCCGCCAGCAGCAAGTGTGCGGAAGCCGGGGTCGCGGTGCTGCATGGCACATACGGGAACAGGCAGGTGCTGCAGCTGGACACCAATGGGCCGTACACGCACCTAATTGAGTTCTGAAAGCCTCCTCTCCACAGCCGCTTCCTGGCGTAAAAGGACCGGCCTGGCCTGTTGGTCGGGCGTTTTGTTTTATTCTGTTTGTACCTTTATTCTGCTCTGTTTTTTACCCCTTCGTCTTAAAGACACAGATCTGCAATGTATGTAGCAAGAGAATCCTGGATCCAAGCCAGGCACATCGGCACATTCCTTTAACCCCAGTGTTCGCGAGGCAGACGCTAGCACATATCTGGGCGTTCGAGGCCAGGCTGGTCTACATGGTGAGTTCTAGGGCGGCCAGAACTACATGATGAGACCCTGCCTCGAAAATCCAAAAATAAATAAGTAAATACAAATAAAAATAAATATTAACAACTTACGGATATTTTTTTAAGTGCAAAATAAATTACCAGAAATAGACATTTGAGGTGGCTGCTGGAATCTTTCCTTACTCTATGTTTTGACGCTTTAAATTCCTATTGCACACAGACACCCAAATCCTTTTTTATAGCTTTCCTCTACTGTTCTATTTTGAAACTTAAGAATCAATAACTTGAGCTCATTGTCCTTAGCTTTTGTTTTATTGATTCACAGTACAGTTGTTGAAATGTAATAAACTATTCATAAGCTTAGAAACCCCAATTTTTCTTAAAGCTTCTCCAAGGACATGTGTATGTCTTTCAAAAAAAGATTACATTGCTTACTTTAAATCGTTTTAATTTTATACTTAGGTAAAATGCTGTCTCACCAATTGCCTGAACTACTTGTGGAGAATAGCACTCCAGGGGCATGAAAGGTTGTTAACAGAGATGGGGACAGATCGGGGGAGAGCAAAAAAAGCAACAGATTGGAAAGGAACTTTACTTTAGCTTTTAAGGGGCTCAAAAACCCATCAGTACAGGCATTTATTTTACTTTCATATTTGTGATGAGGAAAGCACTGTAGAGAGAAAGACAGTGATTTGCCGCAAGTCATCCAGTACAGAGGACTCTGCTCCATCCTCTGACTTTGATAGTGAGACTTGTTGAGAGTAACCTTGGCGAAAGCTCTGTTTCTCTCGTTGCCAGTTAATTGGTTCACTCACTAAATTAGGCAGAAGCAGAACTGCCCCTAACTTAGATGCCTCAGTTTTTCTAGGATTTTAGAATCTTTCAAACAATATACTTCCTAAATATTTTTAAAGACTTATTTCATTTTTTTAAGATGTATTTAATTTTTAATCCTGTCTGTCTGTCTGTCTGTGAGTGTGTCCGCATGGTTGCAGGGATCCTTGCAGGCTAGAGGCTCCCAGGAGCTGACTTGGGTGGCTGTGCCTGAAGTGGATGCTGGACACGCAGCTGAGGTCCTCTAAACAAGCAGCACATGCTCTTCACCCTGAGCCTTCTCTCCAGCCACCCCTCAACGGTTTTAATTTTCCAGTTCAGGACCTGGGGGCCACTTGTAAAAAACGTTCTATGTAAGCCGCAACCTGTGGCTTTAGTGTCTGAACATACGCATATAAGGTAACATGCGCGAACCGGAGAGGGGTTAAGAGCACACACTACCTTCAGAGAACCGGAGCTCAGCACTCAGCACCCACGTCTGGCAATTCACATACCCTGTAGCTCCAGCTCCAGGACTCTGCCCTGAACATATGCACACCTCTGCACACACATACTACATTAAAGTAAAATGAATCACACCTTTATCATTCCTTCATTGCTTCCAGTCACAAAAGGGCATGCTGCCACACCAGCAGGAGGCAGGAGCCATCCGCTAGCCGTGGGCAGTACCTTCCGTAAACTGCTCAGAGCCCTGAGCTGGTGGGATAGGAGGATTAGCTCCCTAAATTACAGCCCTACGGAGGACTTTTCCAGGTCTGCTGAGCCCAGAGACCCCTCCCTTCCTCTCTAAAGTCCATAAATGTCGGAATTCCCTTTGTTCTGCCAGTCTCTTGTCCTAGCTTCCCCCACCATGAACGGCAGCTTTACTACAGGCTGTTTCACCCGAAAGAAAAAAGACACCATTTATGAATGATATCTCTACTAATGATGTGTTGGCTCCTGGTGGAGGAGTAAATGTTACCAAATATCAATAGCAAATACTACGGCATTCTGTGCCACTTGGAGAGACAACCTCACTGCTGTTACAAGAGAAAAGGTCAGGTTATTGCTCTCAGCCACCAACAGTGCAGAGGACTGATCCATGCCACATAACACAAACATGCCAGAATGGCGGTGGTCTCTGAGTCGGGTGAGCAGAGATGGTTTAGCTTGGCACCCCATTTGGACCGCCATGCACACCACCCTCTTATAAAGCACTTTGCGGCCTCATGGCTTCACCTGCATGTCCTGTGCTCACACAGCCTTCTCCAGTTCCTACAGCAACCTCAGAACGCCCTCAAGCTGCCACCTGCATCAGGCTGCCGTCCCCCATCTCGGGGCAATAGCATTCACTTCCCTTAGAAACAACTGAAGCTAGATGACTTCTAGTCCAGGTTATCCTCAAAGTAGCAGAGTAGCAAGAATAGGATGTAGCCTGAACTAATTGTGGGTGCATACCCAGACGGGCAAGACTGCTGTCTGGTAAACTTTTAGAGGAACCCCCTATTACCAGCTTCTGCTTGTGCTTAATCGGGCTTACCAATTATTAAAATCAGATGCAGTGCAGAAGGGCTAGGCACAGGAGGGAAAATAAGTACATGGCCTCCAACTGAAATAGAGAGCCACCCGAATCACTCTTCCTTCTCTTGAACCCCGTAGAAAGAAGCCCCAAGCAAGAACCTACAGCCTTGAGCCCTCCGACCCGTGTGGCCAGCTGTCAATCTTGACAGCATGTCTTCTACAATCTGTACCACTGCCTGATTCAAACAGAGTTAACTTGCTTCTTTAGCAACTCTGGAGCCCTTATTTTCAGTTCTTTGTATGAGAGGCCAAGAACCTGGCCTGGACCCTAGCCACCAGCCCAGGATATAAATTGTATTTAATTATTTATTTATGAGATTTTTTTTTTTCCACATGTGGGCATTTTGCCTATGGTATGACTACGCCACATGCACACAGTGCGCACACAGGCCACCTAATAACATCAGATCCCTGAGAATTAAGGATTACAGTTACCAGCTGGCAGTGAGCCACCGTGTGGTGCTGGGAATTGAGCCACGCCCCGTAGAAGGGCAGCCAGTGCTCTGCGCCACTGAGCCATCTCTGCAGCCCCACCCCCTGGTGATTTGTTGAAATGCAAGTGGTTTCTGAAGGGGTAGAGTCACTGGAAAAGTTTTCCTTCTGAACACACACCTCGATAATGACTTTACATTTGTCCTTTTGATGGCTCGTATGTCCTTCGCAAACTGTCTTCAAGGCAGCATTTCTAGAACGTGTCTTTATCTACAGTACTGCAGTGCTTAGATGCTGTTGTACCTTGTTATCTGCAGGACAAAGTGCACCCATCGGAGGGTGGACTCAAAGCTCCCAGGACGTTCAGCCAACTACAGTGAGTTCTGGTCAACAAGAGGAAAAATCTAACATAACCTTCTCTTGTGATAACAGTGTGGTGGTTATTCAGCAGAAGAAGTACATAGAGTCCTGTGGTATTTGGCTTTGATATTTGATAACTTTTATTCTGTTACTATGGAGCCAACAGGTCATTAATGTAGACACTATTCATAAGTCAGAACCTTGGGAAATAATTTCCAAAGAAAGAGCAATGTCCAAGAGGCCAACAACTCTGAAGATAGCAGAGAGATAGAGACAAGAAACACTGTTAAGCAACAGTACTTTTTTTGTTCCAATTGTCTTTAATGTCTGTGTCATATGTATTTATAGATATTTTTAATTTATTTCTTTTTATTAATTACAGTTTATTCACTCTGTATTGCAGCTGTGGCCCCTTCCCTCGGCCCCTCCCAATCCCATCCTCCTTTCCTCTTCTCCACCCATGTCCCTTTCCCAGTCCACTGATAGGGGAGGTCCTCCTCCCCTTCCATCTGATCCTAGCCTATCAGGTCTCATCAGGACTGGCTGCATTGTCTTCATGGTAAGGCTGCTCCCCCTCAGGGGGAGGTGATCAGAGCCAGCCACTGAATTCATGTCAGAGACTGTACCTGTTCCCATTACCAAAGAACCCACTTGGATACTGAGCTGCCATGGACTACATCTGAACAAGGGTTCTAGGTTATTTCCATGTATGGTCCTTGGTGGAATATCTCAGAAAAGACCGCTGGACCCAGATTTCTTAGTTCTGTTGTTCTCCTTGTGGAGCTCTAGTCCCCTCCAGGTCTTTCTACCTCCCCCTTCTTTCATAAGATTCCCTGCACTCTACCCAAAGTTGGGCCCTGAGCCTCAGCATCTGCTTTGATACCTACTGGGTAGAGTCTTTCAGAGGCCCTCTGTGGTAGGCTCCTGTCCTGTTCCCTGTTTTCTCCATCTTCTGATGTCCATCCTCTTTGCCTTTCTGAATGAGGTTTGATCATCTTACCCAGGATCCTCCTTCTTAACTAGCTTCTTTAGGTGTACAGATTTTAGTATGATTGTCCTATATTATATGTCTAATGTCCACTTATAAATGAGTATATACCATGTGTGTCTTTCTGCTTCTGGGTTACCTCACTCAGGATGATCTTTTCTAGTTCCCACCATTTGCCTGCAAATTTCATGATTTCCTTGTTTTTAATTGCTGAGTAGTATTCCATTGTGTAAAAATACCACTATTTCTGTATCCATTCCTCAACTGAGGGACATCTGGGTTGTTTCCAGCTTCTGGCTATTACGAATAGAGCTGCTACAAACATGGTTAAGCAAATGTCCTTGTTGTGTACTTGAGCATCTTTTGAATATATGCCTAGGAGTGGTATGGCTGGATCTTGAGGTGGCACTATTCCTAGTTGTCTGAGAAAGTGCCAGATTGATTTCCAGAGTGGTTGTACAAGTTTACATTCCCATTAGCAATGGAGGAAGGTTCCCCTTTCTCCACATCCTCTCCAGCATGTGTTGTTCAATACATTAACAAGAGGCCAGCAAACTGGCTCAGAGGTAAAGGTAGGTGCCTGCTACAAGCTTAATGATCTGAGTTGAATTCCTGGGACCCATTTCTCAGGAGAGGGGCAACTGCCACAGGCATCCACTGACCTCCACACGCATAATGTTATGCTTGTTTTCCATACACAAAAATCAGTCAATAAATAAAATATGAGAAACAAATACTAAAGAAAGTACAAAGAAATATTAAATACTAAAGAAAAATTAAATAACACAAGGTCGGAGGAGAGACCTACAGACCTAAAAGTTAAGAGTTTTCAGAGCTTATAGAACAACTGAAATCTGTCTTAGTTACTTTTTTTATTGTTGTGAAGAGCCACCATGACCAAGGGAGACTTCAGAATAGTTTATTGGGGACTTTATTTTTACCCTTTCAGAGGATTATCCCATAGCCATCATGGTGGGAGCACGGGAGCAGGCAGCAGAGCGTTGGAGCACTGAGAGCCCATAATAATGAGACCATAACCACAAAGCAGAAAAAGCGCCGACAAGAATGGTGTGGGCCTTTGAAACCTCAAAGCTACGCAGTAACAGCTCCGCCAATGAGGCCTAATCCTTTCCAAACACTTCCACTGACTGGAGTTCAAGCATTCGAACATATGAGCATATTGAGATATTTTTCATTCAAACCACCACAGACTTTGCCATGTAAGGAATTCTTAAATTTTTGTAAAAGACAATAACTCAGCTCGTGCCAAACTCACCAAGGGACTCTCTTTAAATGCAGTTCTAAATTACAACCTTAGGAGTCAAAATTTTTCTAATCACCTGTGGGGCACATAGGCACGTAGACTGGGGAAAACAGGCGTGGGGCTAGAGTGAGGTCAGAGATGTGTCCAAACCCCAGAAATCTCAAACCTAAAACCAAAAATCTCATCCTGAGACCCATCGGAGTAGGCTGCCACCTCCCTGCTTCAGTACCTGCAAGCCCAGGGGCACGAAGGCTGGCAACCCCCAACTCTCAATGCAGCTGGCACCTAGATGCAAATAGGGCATCACCAGCATCCCAGCCATAGCCAATGAAATGCATCACCCCAAAACCCCCTTCCCACTCCCCAAGGTTCATACAGTACTTGTTCACGGTGGAATAAACACACATAAGTTGTTTCATTGGGATAGCTCTGAGCTAGGAGAGCTATAATGTTAAAATCCTTGGAGGAGGCCTTCTCCCCCCTGGCACCCTCAGCTGGACTGGAATCCTACAGATCTCACTGGTGCCAGATGCTGCTAGATTTTTTTTCCGGGATTGGTATCAGCTCACCCAGCAAGCAGAAGCAGAACCAGGAAGCACAATAATCAATCTTCCCTCCAGGTGATTCTTCTTTTTTCTATTTTTTTATTGTATTATTAGTTACAGTTTATTCACTTTGTATTCCAGCTGTAGCCTTCTCCCTGACCCCCTCCCAATCCCACTCTCCCTCCCTCTTTTCATCCCATGCCCCTCCCCTAGTCCACTGATAGGAGAGGTCCTCCTTCCCTTCCATCTGACCCTAGCCTATCAGGACTGTAAGCCTGATAAGCCTGTTTCCCCCTCAGGGGGAGGTCATCAAAGAGCCAGCCACTGAGTTCATGTCAGAGACAGTCCCTGTTCCCCTTACTAGGGCACCCACGTGGACACTGAGCTGCCATTGGCTATATCTGTGCAGGGTTTCTGGTTATTTCCATGCATGGTCCTTGTTTAGAGTATCAGTCTCAGAAAAGACCCCTGGGCCCAGATTTTTTGTTCTGTTGCTCTCCTTGTGGAGCTCCTGTACCCTCCAGATTTTTCTATCTCCCCCTTCTTTCATAAGATTCCCTGCACTCTACCCAGAGTTTGGCTATGTGTCTCAGCATCTGCTTTGATATACTGCTGGGTATAGCCTTTCAGAGCCCCTCTGTGATAGGCTCCTGTCCTGTTCCCTGTTTTCTCCATCTTCTGAAGTCTATCCTGTTTGCCTTTCTGAATGGGGGTTGAGCATCCTAGCCAGAGTTCTTCTTGCTTACCTTCTTTAGGTATACAGATTTTAGTATGTTTATCCTATATTATATGTCTAATATCCATATATAAGTGAGTATATACCATGTGTGTCTTTCTGCTTCTGGGATACTCATTCAGAATGATCTTTTCTAGTTCCCACCATTTGCCTGCAAATTTCATGATTTCCTTGTTTTTAATTGCTAAGTAGTATTCCAGGTGATTCTTTTACATACCAGAATTCCAGACCCATCATCACTCCGAACAAGTCCAGACTTCCAAAGCTGCTATCAAGGGTTTTTGTTTTGTTTTTTTCCAATTATTTATAGTGGGGAGAGGTGCACCACAAAGCCAATGTGGAGGTCAAAGGACATCTTGCATGGATTTGCATCTTTCCTTCCACCATGTGGGTCCTGGGTACTGAATTCAGGTAGCCAGGCCTGGCAGCAGGCGCCTTTACCATGAAATATCTCACCTGCCCTGGTCTGTTGTAACTTGGCTCCAGCTCCCCTTTCAAAACTTTTCTTCCACAACTGCCTTCAGAGCTTCTTCGGTATGCATTTTCTGGTGATACCCTTACTTTATTACCTTCTTTTCTCCTCCAAATCCATCACCATTTGTTCTGTAGCTTCATCCCCTCTGTAAGTTCCTTCATGTTATACATGTACCCTTCTTGAAATCAGTGACGTGTTGTGAGACTGAGTACTTTATATTTCCGGACGGTAAGAGTATAGTAGTGTGGAGAGACAGAATAATCGCGGGCAGACGGCATGAAATCTACATATCTTATCTCCTGCAGCCCTCACATAGTGCTGTGCCTGCAGCCATGCTTCGTAGTTCTCGGTGAACTTTATCAGAGGCGAGAGTGGAGGTGTGCCTATGGCTGAGACACCCCTGATGCCTTAGTGATGAGGGAATGAAGGTGGGAGCTACAAGAAGCAAGTTAGCATAGCAGCACCTGCTCTGCCATAGCAGATGACTCCAGAAGAATGCTATGCAACAAAAGCGAAGGATTTGTGTATTTTCTCAATTTTCACTCTGTAATATCTTTCTATTATAGCACAGCTGTATTTGTATGAAAGCTTTGTCTATAAAAAAAGTATTCATAGAGACATAGATTTGAGCCTTCTATAAAATTATGAAACAAAAAATCTTTGTAAATTATGTTTACAAAGATGAGTTTTGATGCAACAAGCTTTATTAGCACCACCCCCATCTAACCTCAGAATAAAGCAGTTCTGTGGTATACAACACAAACAGCAAATGCTGAGATAAAAATCCTCCTTTTTGTTTTAGATAAGGTCTCACTCTGTAGTCCTGGCTGGCCTGGACCCCACTATGTAGATCAGGCTGCCTGTGAACTCACAGATATGTTCCTTCTCCATCTCTCAAGTGAGGCTAATAATAATGCCTTAATAAAGGCGTGCATTACCACAACGACACGGCTTTACTTTTAACTGCTTGTTGTTTTTTGTTTTGTTAAGAAATTTGTTTCAAAGGGACTTGGGAAAAGAAGGGATTCACCAAGAAAGAAGGTCCCCATGCCAGGTGAGCCACAAGCCAGGACAGGACACCTTGAGGGCATCAGAGACCAAGAATACAGGAGCCTGGACACCTGGAGAGATAAGGTAGCCAAACAACTGGAAGGTGGAGAGGGTAGACTTGCTCCCTGCTGGGGAGTCTTTCCAGACCCCTGATTATTGCATGAAGCCTCAGAACCGCTAGAGTGGAGGAGAGACACTTGGACCCCAAAAGGCTTCTTACGAGCTCGAAAGAACCTTCTTCAGCTGCCTGCCGTGAGTGTCAGAGGGACCAGGGGCAGCAAACTCTGCCTACCCCACCAGGGCCTGTGAACTGGAGTCTCCAGGCAGTCCTTCCAGATAGCAGTAAAAGCTGGTTGTACAATAGCCATAGCATCTGTGTCTCAGACTTCATGGGGGTGGGACAGGACTGAGCAGCAATCCCAGCTGGAAGGCGGGCACTGGGTGTCCAAGCTCTAGGTGAGAGTCTGAGCCTCAAGGAAAGGATCCCCACTGAGCTCTGAAAGCAGCATGATCACCGGTGGTGGGCAAGGTCTTCCGGCGGGTGTTAGTACGAGACACTGGTCATGTTCAAAGGGGTTTTGATGGACACTAAAAGCCTAGGCTTCAAAAGGCCTGAGTGAGCAGGGACTTGGTAAGAGAAAAGAGGGTTCATAACAACATGGAGTCAGAAAGGGGACAGAAAAAAAAGAAGGTGACAGCAGGACTCCAGGAAGTTAGTGTGTCCCTTAAAGCTCTGGGGAACACAAGATGGTCTTCTAGAGCAGGGCGTGGTGGTGCAAGCCTTCTTTCTCAGCACTTCGGAGACATGCAGATCTCCCTGAGTTCAAGGTCAGCCTGGTCTACAGAGTTCCAGGCAAGCCGCAGTTACACAGTGAGACTGTGAATCAAACAAAGAAATGTGGGGCACTTAAATTTAAATACAGGTTAAGTATGTCATAAGCAAGAAAATCCACAAAGGTCATGTCATTAAAGAAAGAGAAGGAGAAGAAGGAGGAGGAGAAGGAGGAGGAGGAGGAATAAGAAGGAAAGAAAGAAAGAAAGAAAGAAAGAAAGAAAGAAAGAAAGAAAGAAAGAAAGAAAGAAAGAAAGAAAGAAAGAAAGAAAGAAAACATGGCTGAAAGCTGTGCGTGGTAGCGCAGGCATTAAATTCCAGCATGGGGGGGGGTGACCCCTTGTGACCCATCACTTACGTAGAGTGGATTGGATAGGCCTGGGTCCAGCTTGAACTTCTCTTTCAGCCACTGGCTTCCGTCACTGTCTTCCCATCCCCTGTGCTGATCTCTTCTCATAGCTTAAGCCTATAGGGGCTGAGGCAGCCCCCACAGTGCCCCAGAAATCCGCCACCATGGGCTGATTCTGGTGCTGTGGACTGAGTGTACCCTTTACCTGATTTTTCAGTATAGACTGTCTGCACTGTGTTAGCCAGTATTTTACTCTGAAGAAGTTTAATACAGTTTGACCTGCTTAGCCTTTCACCTGAAAACAAAAAGAACTAATATATTACATCCTATGTAGCAAAATTTATATATTATATCCTATGTAGTGGAACTTAAGAGCCATGCCTGTTGAGGAGTGGGAAAGAAATTGTGAAGTTTTCTGATTTTCATGGTTTTGATGTTGTTGTTTGTTGTTTTGTTTCTTTTTTTTTTTTTTTTTTTTTTTTTTTTTTTTTTTTTTTTTTTTTTTTGTTTTTTTTTTTTTTTTTTTTTTTTTTTTTTTTTTTTTTTTTTTTTTTTGAGAAGTTTCTTTTTAAGGATGTGTCTGACCATGCTAGCAAAATTTAATTCTTGGGACCAGATTTGAGGTCCTATTTATTTAAACTTTGTATGACTGGATAGATTATGGTTCACTTCCTATTTCTGGCATTCTTTTGATATACTCTGCAGTCCTAATGTAAGCCTTTTTGTGAGAAAACATGGTCATCTTCAGAGCTCACTTCCCTCCACGCCTCCTCGGGGCATCGAACCCTTCCTGCAGGGACTTGCCTTTGGAACCGGCGGTGCTGAGAATGCTCTTCTAGCTTTTGTTTAATTCTACTTCATGAACAGTTTCTTGTGACTTACAAATCACAGTTCTGGATCTGTCTGTCAGCTAAGGAGCTGGAGCTGGGGCTGTGGGAAATGGTTTCACACGTGATCTTCAGCCAGGACTTTCCGTCTATGAGGGGTAGGTGAGACACAGATGCCCACAACGTAGTATGTAGTCTGTGGTGTCTGGACAAGGCTGTCTACGGAATGTAGAATAACAGAATACTTCTTGCTCTGGTGGTAAATCTGCATATTTAAAAAAAATGTAAAAAAGCCAAAGAAGATGGCTCAGCCGGTAAAGGCACTTGCTACACAAGCCTGGTGGCCTGAGTTTGACCCCTGGAACCCACATAATGGTGGAAGAAGAGAACCAACTTGACAAAGTTGTCCTCTGGCCTGCATATCTCTCTCTCTCTCTCTCTCTCTCTCTCTCTCTCTCTCTCTCACACACACACACACACACACACACACACACACACACTTTAAGTCATGACAATCTGGCCAACCTTTGAAGAATTAGAAGGCCTTCTGTCAGGACTAGAGATGATCAAGAAATTTCAAGCTTTGGACTAGTAGGTAATAAGTAATAAGCACCGGGGGCTTTGAGAGAAAGGGACATGGTTAGAAGTGGTTCCAGGGATGGCTCAGGGCAAAATTCTTGCTGTGCAAGTATGAGTGCCTGAGCTCAGAGTGCCAGCACCATGTAAAAGCCAGTGGCTGCAGCATGCACAGCCCCAACACTGCCGGGCAGAGCCGAGTGGGTCTTGCTGGCCTGACAGGTACCCCAAGGGTGAGCTCCAGGTGCAGGGAGAGACCCTGCCTGAAAAATAAAAACAAAAAACAAAACAAACATATAAACAAAAAAAAAAGAAAAAAGAAAAAGAAAGGGTAGAGAGGAAATTGAAGAGCATGGGTGAGCACACATACACACATACACTAAATGAATAACATTTAAAGACTTAGAAGGATTACCCAGGTTGCAGTACCTAGGAGTACAGAGAAAAGAGAATTCACTGGCAGAGTGACATGCTCTTTGGAGTCATGGGACAAGGAGATTAAAGCTCATTTATAATAGTCTGGTGGCTTTCTGTAAGTATAGTGATGAGTGTAATTAGGTAGTGCCTGATATTTCAAGGACAAAACATACTTTAGAGCAGCTGGTTGGTTCTGAAACTACATTAAAAAAAGGATTTTTTAAAAACCTCTAAAATGTAATGTGTGTGTTGCTGGAAAGATGGATTCAAACTGTAATTCATTGAGTTTGGAGGTAGCTGAAGATTTCCACCTAGAAAAGTACAGCAGTATCAGTGGGAAATTAAAGATGAAACTAAGACAGATTTTATCACCCAGTCTTCACTGACGGCATGCTCTGACGAGTGTAAAGATGCACTCTAAAACCAGGTTCAGTCTCAAGAAGGTCCTAACACTGGGATACCAAAACAGTGTGGCATCCAGAGAAACTAGCTGTGTAGAGATGGAAGGGAGAGTTAACCTCCTGGAAGCAGGACAATCTTGTTCTTGGGAGGGAATGATGAGTACACAGTAGAGAAGCAAATATAGCAAGATGCTAATTGTAAAACCTAGGTGGTAGAGATATGGGAGCCAACTACGCATAGCATCTTACCTTTTCTCAGAGACTCGGGTTCTTTGTGATCCTGCTGCCTCTGCTGTAGTTTAAAAGACTCCTGGGACAGCATACACTTGCTTTGTGGGAAAGCCTGTCTGCTCAGGGGGACCCTTCTACCTGTAAAGTCCCCAGTTGAGCCTAATGGCACAGATGGCACAGATCTGTAATCTTAGCTACTGGGAAGACTGAAGCATCAAAATAGCAAATGCAAGGCCAGTCTGGATAATTTAGTGAAAGCTTCTCTTGGAAATTACAAAGAGGGCAGAGCTTGGGACACAGCTCAATGGAGGTTTACCTGACATATGCAGTGCTCTGGGTTCCATCTCTAAGAATACCACCTCACCCCAAAAATGTCCCAAATGATAGTCAACAGGACAAACAGCTCCTCCACCCCAGCAAAGGTTAGTTTGTTGTCACTGGAAGTCTGACCCTGCAGAGAGCAGCCTTGTTCTAAGGAAACTCATGATTTCTACAGCTTTCCAGCATTCTATCAAAATATGATCTGAAGATGACCTGAATTAGAAGATCTTTGAAAACGTGTTAAAGTGTAAAGTCCTGAGAGAGGGCAGGATTCATATTTTGTTTGTTTTATCGAGTGCTGGGAATTAAGCCTATGATTTCACATAAATTAGGCAAAGGCGCTCTAGCTTTTTAAAAATAGTTTTCTCATGTATTTATTTGTTTGGGAACAGGACGTGTGCATGCTATGATGGGTGAGTGGAGGTCGGAAGACAGCTTGTAGGAGGTGTGTCTTTCTCCTCACCGTGCGGGTTCTAGGTGTCGAACTCAGGTTGTCAGACTTGGTGGTGAATAGCTTCACCAACTTTTCCACCCCGTCCGGCCCAGAGTCGACATTTCACCTGGTCCTTACACAGACTCAGCTGTGAGAACTGACTGTAGACGGGGTGCACTCTAAGAGTCGGGGCCTCTAACCTCAGAGTCTCAGCTTTCCTGTAAACTCTAGGCTGCTTGGTGTCTCTTGAATTCATCATGACAAGGAGGAACTTGTACTTGATAAATTATACGATCCCTTTCCGTCTTAACACTTTTTGGGTATTATGAAAACTGAATCGTTTCTATTAGGAATTAGTTGATCTTTAATCAAACGAACTGAAAAAAAATGTTAAAGTTTGCATTCATTTAATTCGGCTAGAATGTGAGTTACCTGTAACTTGTGTTTGTTTGGCCTTTAAGGTTTAGCCGCAGAAAGAGCTGCAAACATTACCCACAGACCTTTGATGCTTCATAGATCTGTTTCCCTGGTGCTTCAGCGCTCAGACAAGCCAGGCCCACTACAAGTGCTAGCTACTCAGCATTCTTTGTCCACTGTTAATGAGCTCATTCTCTTCTCCTTCCTTCTACTAAAAAAAACAAACAAACAAACATGAAAGCTGGCCTCTTTGCTCTGTATCTCAGCAGAAGTCATGACAAGTTTGAAAGTTCTGTGTATAAGTGAAAAATGAAATATCTAGGCTGGAGGTGGGGCTGCATAGCCTATTCATCTGAGCACTTGAGAGCAGGGTCAGCGGCTCTCTATGTGCTGGAGGAAAAGCTGGTCTAATGTAAGTTCCAGACCAGCTAAGCTATGGTTACATAGTGAGACTGTGTCTATAAAAGGAGGAGAGAAGAAGAAGAAAGAATTATAAGAAGAGGAGGAGGAGGATGTCTGGTATTTTGTTTTGTTTTGTTTTGAGATAGGGCTTCTCTGTGTGTAGGCTTGGCTGTTCTGTAACTCTCTTTGTAGACTAGGCTAACCGTGAACTCATAGAGATTCATCTGCCTCTGCTCCCCAAGTGCTGGGATTAACAGTGTGAGTCACACCTGGCTGATGTCTGGTATTTTTAAGCAATTATTAAACTTTGTAATATCTGCCCATTTTTTCATTAGATAGCTTTTATCCTCCATTGTAAGTCAGGGCTAGTTTTGGTCTCAATATAATTTTAGAATATTGTTTAAATTACTACTCAGGGAGATTGCTCAGTCTGTAAGGTGCTTAAGGATTTACATTCCATCCCTGGAAACCACATTTTTTTTTTAAATGTGGACATCATGATGACCTTGTAAGTGGAGCTCTGGAGAGCTGGAGATAGGTGGATCTGTGATGTTCGTGACTAAGCAAGCTCCAGGCCAATGAGAGAACCTGTCTCAAAAAATAAGGTGGATGCTCTCATACGGTTCGTCAAACGGCCTACCTACTTCTGCAGAAGCGTCCTAAAATCTAAACATATATGTAAGGACTCTACCCCCAAATAATAGGGGATAGAATGCCCCAACTGGACACTTTATGCCGAGGAAAACCCCCAGTGCCAGGAATGGGATGCAGTTTGCTGAGTCATTGTCCAAAGGAGCCCCACAGAAACCCCAAACAGCACAGGTATTGCCAAGGCTGCTGGTTACTCTCCACAACCTGATGATAAGGCCCTATTGTGGAAAACACCACTTATGTATGCCAGAGGACACAGAAGTTGAGCTGGTGCCTGACTAGGAGCTTCATGCCTGCTAATTGGAGTCCACGGTACTGGAAGGTACTTTGCATTCTACTGAAGAAAAGTAATCGTCAGTGTCTCCCAGCTACAATCCTGTGACTGCGACAGTGAGCCTGCAAGCAAAATAAACCAGCGTGATAGAGGCACAAATGCTATGGGAGTAAGCAGTCACTTTTTGATTAGATTTGTGACCCACTCCGAGAGATAGAACTCAGACCTGTTACCACCAACGTGGCCAAGAACCTGAGACTAGATTGGTCATGGGCCTCAAGGAAAGCTTACCACTGTTATTCTGGTAAAGGCATGTAGCAATAAAATGACTCCTAATGACATGCTCCTCTGCCTGTATATCAGCACAGTGCTTAGCTCACACAGAGAAGCTTCATACAGGGGGTGGGATCACAAACCCACAGCTGGACAGTGTGCAGACTGAGAGGCTTTGGAACACTCAGCACTAAATGGGATGTCTTCATCAAAGCCCTCCAGTCAGGAAGGAACATATAACCACAAATATAAGTTAAGAAATAGAATAAGTAGAAAACCTTTAAGAAAAAGCTAAAAGACAGTATCAAGAGAATGACAAAAAAAAAAAAAAAAAAAATTGAAGGAGAAAATTTCCAAGAGAGTAACTTCATGGACTCCAGAGAAGAAAATATCCAGTCATGCCAGGTGGTGGCACACGCCTTTAATCCCAGCATTAGGGAGGCAGAGGCAGGCAGATCTCTGAGTTTGAGGGCAGCCTGATCTACAAAGCAAGTTTCAGGACAACCAAAGCTACAGAGAAACCCTGTTGAGGGCGGGGAGGAAGAAAAAAATATCCAATCCGCTGGAGAGTCAAATAAGAAAATAATGTTGTTTGTTTGGTTTTTGTTTGTTTGTTTGTTTGTTTGTTTTGGAAAAAAAGGTTTTAAAAAAAAGTCCTGGTGGGGGCAAAGTCAGTGGTATAGCACCTGCCTTGTATGGGGAAAGTCCTGGGTTCACTGTCTAGCATTAAAGAAAGACAGAAGGGAGAGGGAAGAGGAGATGGAAAGGGAAAACCAAATATTTGGGTTGATAATTAGGAAGTCATTATGAACATTATTTGAGTGCAAGTTTCTTAGAGTTACGGAAGACAAATATCTTCACAATTAAATGGAAATTGAAATTTTTCATAAATACAGATAACTTTGAAGAAGGTAGAAATAAAAGAAGGAAGTGAAGGATAGCCTTGAGGAAGACAGTACTAAGAGGCTGTACTTTAAAATTTAGAGGATGTAGGGCTGGAGAGATGGATCAGTGGTTAAGGGCACTGGCTGCTCTTCCAGGACCTGGCTCAGTTCAGTCCTGGCACCTACATGGCAGCTTACTGTGTGTAACTCCTGCTCCAGGGATCAACACCTTCTTCTTGCACCAGATGTGTACACAGAGCACAGAAATACAGCAGACAAAACATCCGTACACATAGAACAAAATAATTAAAGTTCAGAAAACAGACTCATCCTTCCACAGGCAGGGTAAGTAAAGAGCAATATAAAGAGAGGCAATGTAGATCAAAACCCCTGTCAAATCACAGATGAAAGGATGATTTTGGAAAACTTGGAGCATCCTTTGAGAAGGGAGAAAAAGATGATCAGTGTAGGCTGAAGAGGGAGCTCTTAATAACAAGCTCAGACATCAAACCCTCTACTTTAAGAAACAAACAAATCCTCACTCCTGTGTGGAACAGGAAGGTGGAGTAGGGGATGGCGGGAGGTCAGGGGGGAATGTCTGGTATAGCTACTGTGAGATACAAGTAGGTGAGCCAACCAGCTGAGGCCATGCTATAAATAGTGCAGGGGCTTTCTTGGCAGTCTTTGCCAGCCTTGGAGCAGATTGACAAAAGCAGATGGCTGTGCTGATCCCAACTCAGGGATTGGCAGAGATGCAGTGTGTTAAGGTCACAGAGTAGAAGAAGCTGGACACTAGTAAAACAGCCCAGACTGCACAAGGAAAAATAAAACCAGCAAGGAGCTAACAGGCTACAGAGAAGAGGTCAAAAAGCCTATTGCATTTCACAGGTTAGAAAGGGTTTGTTGGCAGGAGGAGAGGAAGCAGAAGCTTTATCTAGAAAGTATGCCAGATGCCCCTCTTCACAAAGCTAGCGTGCATCCCTCGAAAGCCTCAAGTCTAACGTCAAGTGTTGGTTGAGACAGCCATTCCTCTGGAGACAAGTTAGCAGTGCAGAGGAATCCAGTTTTGTCATCCAGTATGACTCAGCAGGCAGTGGCCAGTTACCATTCTGAAAGGGTACCTATTTGCTTAAAACTGACCCGCACTGGGAAAGAAAACAGAAGACGGCTATGAGTCAGGGAGCCTAGATTAACTTCCTGAGGCCTGGGGTGAGAGCCAGTGTTGCAGATCAGGTTGCCTTCAAAACTGAAAAGCCAAAAAATATAGGCAGCAAGATATTCGGTCCAGGCAATGAAATGTGTAGAGAATGACAGCTCCATCTTTGATGACTGGGAACAGGTCTCATAAACTGAGAATGACTCAGGAGTTTGATATGCCTGAGCCTGGATGAACCTCCAGAGCCAGCTCTCTGACGTAGATCAGAAGCACCAGTGGCTTATACGTCCTCCCATCGGGTGATTAACACTCAGGAGATCTTGAAAGGAGGAATACAAGTCTTCTCTGCAGACCACACTTGCAATGCATTTGAGAGACATCTCTACCACACCACAAACTCTCCTAGAATTAACCACATCACCCCATACCATCTGGAGAGACCTGAGAGGTGTAGGGACTTCCCAGCCTGGACTGCAAAGCTGAATGTGTCCAGCAGAGGCTCCTGGCTCCCATAGAAGGTAAGAAGATAAACCCATAAAGAGAAGACAGCTCTGGTGTGTGTCAGACAATTGTTCACAGCAGGCTCAACAGCATCATAAACCATAGGAATGACTCACCAGTTCAACTGTCCTCGCCAAGTGCTGCTAGTGGACAGTCTCCAATTTCCAAGGACTCAGTGGTTTGGCACAGTGGGTAAAATACTATATTCAAACATCATAAAGAAAAAAAAAGGAAAGAAAAAAGAAAAAGAAAAACAAGTCTACAATATTCAAGAACCCTAGGATACTACCAAACCTAAGAATCCACAGGATTCAAAGAACAGCAATAAAAACTAAAGGCAAAGAGAATCTATCAATGAAATTATGACAGAAAAGTTTCTTATACAAGAGGCATTAAGAATTTTCAACAGACATGACCAGAAAACAAACAAACAAACAAACAAACTCTTGGCATATTAAAGACAAGATGTCAAAACACAGCGAAGAAACAGTTTTGAAAGCTACAAGGAGAAAATGCCAATTTACCAATGAAGAAACATTAGCCATCCCTTCAGTAATCTGCAAGGCTTAGAAAGCATGGAGTGATATATTTCAAGTGTTTAAAGTAAGTGTGCTGACAAGAACGGTTATCTACAGTGAAGCTGTCTTTCAAAATTGGTGGAGAAATACACATCTGGGTGTGGTGGCACACGGCTGTAATCCCAGCGCTCAGGGAGGCAGAGGCAGGCAGATTTCTGTGAGTTCAAGGCTAGCCTGGTCTACAAAGTGAGTCCAGGACAGCCACGGTTAAACAGAAAACCCAAAACAAACAAAAAAGAACATTTCAAAGCAAGCACAAACTTAACACACTTTGTGACCACCAAGCTAGCACAGAAGAAGACAGTTAAAGAATACTGCATACAGGAAGAAGAAAGATGGTCTCAATCCCAAGAGCATGGGAAAGAGTAATTTTCCAGAGAGAAATAGACTCACAAAGGAGAACAGGGAAAGTCCAGTAACCAGTAACCAATAAATTCTTGACCCTAACAGAGAAGAAGAAACAACCAAACAGCCAACAAAAGCTTAGGAGTCGGCAAGCACCCCTCAATAACAACCTTACATTTAAACAGCCTCAACTCACCAACAAAAAGACTCCACATAGCTGATTAGATTAAGAAAACTAGATCTAGCTATTTCTTCCTGGGTACTCACAGAGAGTGGAAAGATAATAAATAAAAGCAAGTGAAGAGAAACTGAAAACAAGCTAGCATAGCTACTCTGAGACCTAATAAAGTACATGTCAAGCCAACATTAGTGAGGTGACATAAAGAAGGCTGTTTGCATTAATTAAAAAAAAGAAATTCATGAAGATGTAATAATTTTAAATACATATGTGCTGTTGGAACTCTCAATTTATGTCAACACTAATAAAAGACACATAGGTCCTAATATAAAAGTAGGTGGTTTCAATATCCTACTCTCATCTAAATACTAAAAACAAACAAACAAAAACCTTCCACTAAACTACAGTCTAGATCAAGCACACTTAACTTACAGCTATTGCACAGCTGACACATTCAACAGATATAGAAAATGGAACTAAAAGTGCTGGCCCAGGACCACCAAGACCAAGTTCTCAGCACAAAAGAGATTTATTTGCCTCTGAGGGACACAGGGCGGGGAATAAGAGACAAGACAGGAGATAGAGGATGAGGGAGAATGGGACGGCAACAAGAAAGAGGGGGGACATGTATTTGTCTCAGAGGACAGAGGAGACAGACATGGCACATAGGAAAATGGCAGTTTATAAAGGGACAAGGGGAAACCTCATGTTGGGATAAGGTGTTTAAGTTCAACTGGGCATGTCAACTAAGTGAGCCAAAGGGGGCTTTTGATTGATGGACTTCAATACTTTGATAGCTGGACCTTGGTGGTCAGCCGCAGGAGGAGGAAATGGCCAAATAAGGGAATAGACCATGGTGGCTAGCTTTCGGAATGAAGTCTAACGGTTTTAGCGAGGCAGAGAGGATGGGGGAAGGGCACGACCTACCAGAGTCACATGTGAGCTGACCAGAGTCCCTTCAGAGAACAATCCCATGATCCATGAATTCTAGTCCACAAAGTAAGCTTTAACAAACATGAAGGAATAAAAATAAGTTCTTGTATCTTATTAGATTACAATGGAATAAACTAGAAATCAATAACAAGAAAAGCTACAGGAACTCCATAAATACTTGGAGACTGAATATACTCTTGAATTGAGTGGGTCATTGGAGAAATCAGGAAGTTAAATTTTCCTGGAATCAGTGAAAATGAAAGAAGAGCATACTAGAACCTTTGGAATATGACTAAGGTTGTTCTAAGAATAAAGTTTATGCCGGGGTTGATGGTGGACACCTTTAATCTCAGCACCCACTCCAGTTAGTGTTGTTGTGTATAGACAAGAAGCCGAGCAACAGCCGCTTCTTCCTTCCCCAGCAACTATCCATTGTCAGTAGCTCCAGTAAGGGGTGGGGCAGGAGATCAGCTGTTTCATCTATGCTAGAATTTTGGCTGGCTTGATTTTGTGTAGGTCTCTCTGATTTTGTCCTTTTTTTTTTTTGAAGACAGGGTTTCTCTGTGTTGCCCTGACTGTCCTGGACTCCCTTTGTAGACCAGGCTGGCCTCAAACTCACAACAGAGATCCATCTGCCTCTGCCTCCCGAGTGCTAGGATTAGATGAGTGTACCACCACCGCCCTAAAAATGTGGTTCTTTGAAAAAGAATAAGACTGATAAGCCCCAACACAAGTTAAATAAAGGAAAAAGAAGTCCCCAACAAATAAAATTTGATATAAAATAGAGGTTATAACAGATTCCATTGGAATCCATGGGCTTCTTAGTGGACATCTAAGATCATTTATTCCAATACCAAGAAAACAAATCTTCCATTCAATGAATAGACCAATGAATGGAACAGTTAGTGCTTAAAAAAAGAAACACAAAGAGCCCCTAACTCTGCCAAAGGGTTTGACATTCTTAGCTATCATGGAGATGCAACTTCACAATGGCTGCCATCAAGAAAACAAAAAAATGCCCACAGAACAGTGGTGGTGCCTGCAAAGGCAGGTGGATGTCTGCGAGTTCGAGGCCAGTCTGCTCCTAGAGCCAGTTCCAGGACAGCCAGGGCTGCACAGACACCAAACCAAATCAAACCAAACCAAACAAAAACAAAAATCAAATGCTCACAAGGATATGGAGAAAGAGGAATCACTCACTATTTACTGTTTATGGAAGTGTAATCAATGTGGAGGTTTCTCACTAAAACTGAAAATATAAGCACCATATGGCCCAGCTCTGTCTTTCCTAGATAAGCATGTGAAGGACTCTAAATCACACCTTAGCCAGCTCACACATCCACATTTACTGCTTATAATAGATAAGAAACAGAACCAGCCTAGATGTCCACCTAGATGAATGGATAAGGGAAATGTGATGCATATAAATAATGGAATTTTATTCAGCCATAATAGGAAATAACATCATTATGTCTGCAGCAAAATGGATGAAACCAGAAATTGTTATATTATATAGCAAACTATCTCAGATGTAGAAAGACAAATATTTCATACAGATCCCAGATTAATCTCTTCTTTCTCTCTCTCTCTCTCTCTCTCTCTCTCTCTCTCTCTCTCTCTCTCGGTGTGTGTGTGTGTGTGTGTGTGTGTGTGTGTGTGTGTTGTTCGTAAAGCTAGAAAGATGACAAGAAAAGAAATCTTAAGGGAACACTGGGAGAGAGGAAAAGGATAAAAGAATACCTGCAAAATGAGAGAAGAATGAGAACTAACGAAGGGGAGAGCGGGCAGGGCCGGTGTGGGGCAGGAGAAGAGGGCTGACAAGACTGAAGAATTCATGAAAATGCTATGATAAAACCCATTACTTTGTATGCTAACCTTAGAACCAATTTAAAAATGAAGAGAAAAACAAACATTCAAAGCAACTGGAAAATTTAGAGAAACGGATAAATTGCAAGGCACATATTAAGAGGCTATTGACAGATTCTAGAGATGCCTAACGAAAAACACGAGTGAAGCAGCTACACAAAAACCCATCACCACTGACAAAATCCACTGAGCCATCTCTCCAGCCCCTATGGGGACTTCTATATGGCTTCTCTCCCACAAGATTCAGGGAACATCTCCAGATGAGGGGGAAGAACAAATGAGAGCCAGAGGATGAACAGGACGACTGCTGTAACGTTCTGTCTTCTGCACATAACCATTGTGTCTGTGTGCTCACAATAATTGTGGTTACCTGCCCCAGACCTTCACAAGACCAAGCCATGGATGAGAGACCCATCATGGATGAGGGAGGGCCCTGAGGCCCCATTCCTAGCTGAGGCGCTGCTGGCCATTGATGACCATGAGGGGAAGATGGGTCAGTTCTCTTTGGGTAACCCCCGACAGGCTGCACGGGCTCCAGTGCACAGCCTCACAACCATGCACATACAAGTGCTACTGACTGGGTTATGAGACAAAAGGAGACGTGAGCTTAAGAGGGAGATATGTGTGGAGTCTGTGGGGAGTTGGAGGAAGGAGCAGAGATGGATGTGATCAAAATACATTGTATACATGCATAAAATTCTCTAATAATGAATAAAAATATTATATTAAAATCTGTGTTACTAGCCGGCACAGTGGCACATGCCTGTAATCCCAACACTCTGGGAGGCAAAGGCAGGCAGATCTCTGTGAGTTCAAGGCCAGCCTGGTCTACAAAGTGAGTCCAGGACAGCCAAGGCTAGAAAAAAACCCTGTCTCAAAAACAAACTAACTAACTAACAAGCAAAAACCCTATGTTCTAGTCAGGTGTGGTGGCACACACCTTCAATCCCAGCACTCAGAAATCAGAGCCAGGCAGATCTGTGTGAGTTCAGGCCACCCTGGTCTACAAAGTTCCAGGACAGCCAGGATTCTGTTACGCAGAGAAACCCTGCCTTGAACCACCTACACACCCCCCAAGTGAAAAAAAACCCTATGTTCCACCAAATTGGAATTGCTAAATGGATGCATTTCTACACCTATATCCTATCAAAATTATCAAAGATGAGATAAACAGTTTAGACAGACCTATAAGAAGCAATGAGATTGGCCAGGTGCGGTGGTGCATGGCTTTAATGCCAGCACTCAGGAGGGAGAGGCAGGCAGATCTCAGTGAGGTCAAACTTAGCTTGGTCTACAGAGCAAGTTCCAAGACAGCCAAGGCTACCTAGAGGGTGGGGGAGAATAAGAATCAGAAGCAATGGGATAGAAAAACTAATTTTGAAAAAAATCTAGCCAAAAAAGTCCAGGACCATATGAATTCACTGAAAAATTCTGCTAGTCTTCCAAATAAGATATAATACCAAAAAGTGATCCTTTTATCATAAATAACAAATAAGAAAATACCTTTTTTGCTTTTCATCGAATTTCAGCAAGAAGTGGTAAGCAAAAGGAGAAATTTGCAAACCAAGAAAACATTCTTAACAGGAGCAAGGATGGCCTATGAATAGATTCGTGCTCTACTCTAACAATGCCTGTAGGTTGGTAAATTGAGTTCCAGACTATATAATTCTATTCCATATTATTAACATTTTTCTCTTTCATCCTGATGGATGACTCAGGGCCTACAAATTAGTGTAACCATATTTCATGAGCAACTTAATTTCTAGCTATTGTTCATAGTGGTCAATTAAATATTTGCATTCAGATTCAGTTCTTTTCCCTAAGTTTTGTTGCTAATGATGTATAAACTCATTTTTATTAGAATCTGCTTCAAGAATGAGTTCTAGAGAGGTTAATGAGAGATTTATATTCATTAATAAACAGTAACTTCTGTTTATAATAATAAATAATAATAAACAATTGGGTGTTGTCTATTTTGTTTTTTGAAACTGGGTCTTTCCATGTAGTCTGGCTATCCTCAAATTTGCTATGTAGACCAGGCTGGCCTCCAACTCGCAGAGATTTTCCTGCCTCTGCCTCCTGAGTGCTGGGCTCAAAGGCACCACCATGACTGCTGTATTTTAAAATTTTTATTTAGAAAAGCATATGTCTGGTGCATGTGAATGTGAATACAGGCACAGTATGTGTGTGGAGGTCAGAGGACAGCATTCAGCAGTCCAACCCTCCTTTCACTGTGGGTTACAGAGCTGAATTCACATGGCCAGGCCAGCAGAGCAAAGGCTTTTACTTGTTAAGCTTGCCCGATGGGCCTAAAACATAAGTTTATTTTAATTATCACTGAGAGGGAACACATATCCCTAAACAATGGGATTTCGAGAGTAATATTTTTCTACTTTTTCTTTTTCTTCATATTTGATAATTCAGCAAAAACAAAATCTATATGGGCCCTATACTAGGTTCAATTTCTGGGCTAGACAAATAAAAGTGGTAATCTTAAATTTAAGTGGTAATCTTAAATTGTTATTTTTATCATGAATTATATTATTTTGTGTGTTATTCCATCATGTTTGGTTTTAGGTGGATGATCCTGTCATCAGTTTCATATTCACGTAATCTTCAGCTGGCCAATTAGATTGTTCTGAGGTGCCTTCTGTGCTGCTTGCAAAGAATGAAGCATTGCTAACGAAAGCACTAACTTACTTTTAGGCTGTCTGTCTGTCTGTCTGTCTGTCTATAGGTAACCCGGCATTTCACCTGTGGCATTTGTGGAAGTAGAGGGTTTGTGTGGTTCTCAGTAGAGCCCTCGGTTCCAGCTCCCTGCTCTATTCCATTCCCTGGGTTCTGGCTTGTGTTAGAACAGAGCTGCAAGTGTTATGAAAGTTTGTTCTTTCACCTTGCAAGATGAACTTTGTGACTCACTTGGCACAGGAAGGTGCTTCCTGTGGTTTCCATCAGGGACTTTGTGGCAGGAACAAACTGACAAACAGACCAAGGACTTTTTTCTCATTCTTCTCAGCTCCACTTTGATGATTTCCCACAGACATCAACCTTTCCTATAGTGTGCTCTGGATCCCATTACCCAGACTGCTCTCTGGCCCCTGCAGTGTGTCTCTGCCAGGTCGTCCTCTCACTGCTGGAGCTCTCTGTCTTGCTGCTTGTCCCTTCAGGGTCACTTTCTCCCTCATCTCCCATGGTACCACTGTCGTAGAGCAGCCGGCGGAAGATCAGAGCCCTCCTCTCACACACTTACAGCAGCTTCTTTGCACAAGCTTCCAGAAATCTTCTCTGGCTTTCCGCTTCTAACCAGATGTGAAGCCTGGTGTTTTAATTTTGTGGGGAGTGGTGGAAGCGTTGAGAAAATCCTAAGCGTGTGTACATTGTTGACACAGGCATGTTGGATACTCTCAGGCCTCAAACCCATGTGAGATTAGCACAGCCATTGCTCATATAGCCATATGGCCCAGGCTCAATAAAAATGACAAAGCATTTCTCTAGAGTCCAAGTATCAGTGTCTGTGAACAATTGATCACTGCCTGTAAAGACTGGCAACTGCAACTTCCTCCTCCTGGAATTTTACAGCCTGAGACTAGCCTGAGCTAGACTAGACCTCCTACAGACTAGCTAATCCTGTGCTGTGCTTAATAAACACACTGCTCAGGTTGGGGCCAGCCCCACCTAAGCAGCTTCACTGTGTGAATGTGTCTGTCTTTTCTTCATTCCCTCTCCTCCCCTAGCCAGGCTGGGACCCAAGCCTTAAGGGTTACAACACAGTTCTTTCTGTTGCTTTCATATAAATATTTTGATACAAGGCAACTTCTAGCAATGAAGGGCTTTTTTAGTTCACAGTTCAGGAGGCAGGAACTTGAAACAGCTAGTTCTATCTAGTCACTAGCACAGAGAAAATGCATGCATGCCTGCCTATTGCTCAACTAATGTTTTCCACTCTTATACAACCTAGAACCCAGGAGATTGTGCTACCCACAGTGGGCTGGTCTTCTGACATCAATTAATACAATCAAGTCAGTTCCCCACAGATATGCCCATAGGCCAACCTGATCTAGGCAATCCCTCATTGAGACCTCTCCCCAGGTGATTCTAGATTGTGTCAAGGGGGCAAAACTAACCATTATAGTAGGTGTAAGGAAAAAGAAAAACCATAGCTGACTATAGAGTCATTTTGAAGTATGCTTCACCCTTTGTCAGCTATACATGTCTATACATAGGAAATTAAAGCTCCCCCACAATGTGTTGATAAAAATTGATTTTCCTTTCCTGTCAGGCTCATGTGACGAAGTGCTAGCAATATTATAACCATAAACTATTGTTTATATGACCAACAGCAATGAAATAACTATTGTAGGTGGTTTTTCTTTCAGTCCCCAACCTCCCAGAATACCAACTCAGACTCAAAATATATTTACAAAAACGTAGGCCATATAGCTATGCTCTTCTCTGACCAGCTCATAACTTAAAATAATCCATTTATTCTAATCTACATTCTGCCATGTGACTGGTTACCTGTGCTCAGGTACCATGCCTCTGTCCTCCTCACATCTTCCCAGGTGAATCTCCAAAGCCTGGCTCTTTCTCAGAATCTTTTCTGCCCGCTGGATGTCCCACCTTCTATTTCCTGCCTCAGCTATAGGCTATCAGCTTGTTATTGACAGGTGATGCTTCCATGCAAACACAAGAGATCCCTTCTACAAACAACTACAAATCCAAAGTTGATATGCATTTGCATATCATTGTTCACAGATATGAAAGTGTTGTTGAAAGCAAGCCAAATAACTGAACTGTCATGTAGAGGTAGTAGAATTACATTCAAGATGACGTTATTTTAAAATATGATCCCATGCCTATAAAGTACTTAAAACTTTTAGTTGAATTTTTTAAATTTTATGAGTATTGTGCCTGTGCGTATATATGTGTACCATGTGCATGCCTGGTGCCTTTGGAGGTCAGAAGAGGTGTTGGATCCCCTGGGACTGGAGTTACAGATGGTTATGCGCCACATGTAGGTGCTGGGAGTGGAATCTAGCTCCACCTAAAGAGCAGGTGGTGTTCTTAACCAATGAGCTTGCTCCAGAGCTATAAAGGCTCTTAAAAAGTGTTAGTTCAGGGGAAATGGGAGGGAGGGTGAGACTGGGAGGAGACGAGGGAGGGGGCTACAATCAGAATATAAAGTGAAGAAATTATAAAAAAGAAAAAATTTAAGTGTTAGTTCAATATATTTTTACAGAATTTTGAATACATGTGCTGCGATAACATGGAAAATTTATGCCTGTGTACTCTTTCTTTATCTGATTAGAGACTGGGTATTGGAAAAAACCCTTAGGATCAAAGAGGAATGTAATTTTGGTCATTTCTTGTGTAAAATACTGTTAACTGCATAGTGGCGATACCTACCTTTGGTCTGTACACTTATGTAGAGGCACTGGTGAATTTAGCTGCTTCCTTTGAGATTAAACAGCTCAGTGTTATTCACTTGCCATTGTGGGTCAAAATCCATGTTGATATGCTTGAATATTTATAATGGTGCTTCGCCTCTTGAGGGAATGCTACCTAAGGCTTTATGTCCTTACTAGAAATGTATACAGGTAGGGAAAGCACTCTAGCTGTAACCATGTGCATGAGTAAGCATACTCGATGAGAAGGAATATAAAATATCCTCTAGCGGCATCCATTAAGGTGGCCTGGGCAGTATGCTGATACTCAACAGCAAACAAACCTGGTGCTACAAAACACAATTATCCATTAAAAGGAACCAGGGCTTCTCGGATTCAGACCCTTATCAATTGAGCTATCCAAGCATTCTAAACTGGGGCTTCTCAAGAAATGGCAGCATTTAGCCTGGGGCAGGGTGGGCCTGAGATAATAATTATGCTAAAAAGTAAAGGTGTGCCAAGAATAGGGAGTCATGTCTAAAAGGTACAAAATCTGGATGCTGGGCAGAGAGTGTACATAAGACCTCACAATGTGTTACATATATTTAAGTGTCTAGTAATGGAATGTTGGGAAATAACTTGAAACACAAAGACACAGAAGCAAGAATGAATGACGCTTCTACTGAGCAAACTTAGGCGAACTTGATCATCAAAAGAGATGAAGGGGATGGAGAGATAGCCCTATGCTTCCCTGGCAGAGGACCCTGACTCAGTTCCCAGCACCCATATCAGGCAGCTCACACCCATGTCTGATGCCAGTTCTTAAAGTTCCAGTACTGTCTCAGGCTTCTGTGGGTACCTGCATGCACTTGGTGCACACAAAGACAAGCACACATACACACATGTAAACAAAACAAAACTGGAAGGAACCGGGATAAGCCCCAAGACCCAGGCCTCAGACCTCTTCTTATTTGAATGTTTACTAATGAATGACATACATGCAAAAACTAGCAACTGCAGCGGACACTGCTGCCCACAGAGTATCCCGATAGTCCTAGCTAACCCCTCCTCATGTGCTGAACGTGATACATGTTCTGAGATTCCAGTGGGTTATTGCACAGTTGATGCCACTCCATCAGAATGTTCACAATCCACTCACCCCAGCTTTCTGTACCTGTGTCTGTCCTTTCTTCACTCCCTCACTGCCCCGGTCAGGTTTAGGAACAAGCTGCACAGGGTGCAACACCAGGAACAAAAAAAAAACAAAAAAGAAAGGCATACACTCAGAGCTCTTGCAGAGGACCCCAGTTCAGTTCCCAGAACTCCATCAGGGAGCTCACAACTGCCTGTAACTCCAGCTCTGGGAGATCTGATGCCCTCTTCTGGCCGCTGTGGGAACTGCATGCACACACGTACGCCCACACACAAATATATAGTTGTAAAACATAAGTAAATAACGGAAGGAAACTATAACCAACTTAATGAAGTAAAAAACTCTAGATACAGGAATATAAATAATAAATTTCTAAACAAGGTTACTTAGAGTACCTTAAAACAAGAGAGTTTCAAGGAAACTCTACACTAATTACACTAATATACACTAATTACAAAGACGGAAAATAACTTTTTTCTCCAATTTGGTGGGAAGAAATAAAAAGCAAACACAGACACAGATGAACACACAATTACTTGTGAGAGTCCTCAAAGATATCTAGTTTACATCTAATCACAACTATCAGACAGACTCAAAATAAAGAGGCCTTTTTTGTAAAAACAGGGGCTAACAATCTTCAAAAGTATTAAGATTGCAAAAATCAAAGACAGACTAAGATTGAAGATACCGATCGCCAGTACCTAGAACATTTATGTTAAAACTGAAGAGCTGAAGAACAGTATTGAGACAACCAGCAAAGCGAATGTATCCCACGGAGTGTGGCTAAGGCAGTTACGGTGACCATGTGGAAGGTGCCCAGGGGCAGTGTGGCATCGTGTTAGCAACTTAAATCTCAAAACGGTTCAGGGGAATAACGTTTTTCTTCTACGTCGGCAACCTTCCGGTAAGCTTGTTCTAAACAAACCGAAAAAAATTACACTCAAACTCCTGATTACAGTGGGAAAACACTCCTAAGTCGGAGCCACGGGCTCCGTACGCGGCCTTCACACAGTCCTTTCACACCTCGGTTTCCATCAAGGTTCTTCAGGGCCCCTCCTCCGGGTGAGGGTCCGTCGAATCCTCCTACAGCTTTGGCCCTGCCTGAATTTTTCCAGGCTCCTGCGGCGCCTTCGCCTTCGAAGCCGCAAAGCCGCAATCGTAAATTCCGGCTGGCGACGAAAACAGGCAAAAATAGCTGTGGCCGGAACCTCCGGACGGCAACCCGCCGTCCCGGGCGCGACCCGGGCCTCAGGGGCCCCCATCGCTCTCTCGGCGCTGGAGTGGTCACGCCTGCCCCGGGCGCGCTCCGCGGCTCGGCGGGCGGCTGGCGGGCCTGGGCGCGGGAGGGGCCGGGCCCTCCCAATGGCCGCTCCCGCCGCGCTGGCAGCCCCGCCCGCCGGCTCGGCCCCGCAGTCGCCTGCGGTGAGGCGGGCGCCGCTGGGCCGTCGCGGAGCGGCCAACGTGGCACCGCCGGG